>NC_041380.1:249995053-250008940 GCF_002162155.2 Triticum dicoccoides | reverse complement strand
ATTCACTTATTGCTAATTCCTCAAGTTGATTTTCCTCTAAGTGAATATGATAGGACCTGTTCCCCCTCTATGCTAAACTCAACCTAGTCTGTGCACAAATTCTTCATGTGCGTTCTATTTTAAACCCGTTCAAAGTCTTCACTGTGTCCTTGACAGCTGAAGAATTTGTGAACAGAATATAAAAAATTTCTTATTTGAATTTTTGGCAGTTGCCACTCAAACCGTTCCACTTCCCATAATGGAATATAATACTCAGCCACGACCCCCACGATCTCCACTTCTCAATAGGTGGGTGACACATGTCGTTAGGATAGCAAGGGCCAGGGGCATGTTCGCCTGAAATCTTCGGGCGAATAGTTTTTCATTGTGGCTATAAATACCCCTTACCCTCCTCAGACCTCATTTACTATGCTCGGCTGCAACTCTCTTCGCTCGAGCTCAGACCTAGCGCCTCCGCTACCTCCATCATAGCTGGTGAGGAAGAGCTTCGCTGCCTCGACCTCGTCGCCGTCGTACTCACACCGGCCGCAGATATCTTCCCTCCGCTGTCGCCGTAGTTGTCTCCCTCTGCCTAGTTAGGGCGTGGGAGATTTGGACAGACGAAATTTTCCATCTCAACTCCCAGTTCGCCATGTTCTTCATCGAGGGTAATTAAAATCTGATTTTACTACCCTATTCTGATTCACATGATTTTCACAAAATCCTCAAAAGGTGTTTATTCTTCAACAATCTACTCCTTAAACATCGTAATGCTTCCTTTCCTTGATTTATTTCTCTAAGCTGTGATTTTCCTCAAGATTCTTCAATTGTGTGGATTTTCTAATATCTACAACTCTGGAACCTGAGCTAAGAACTCTTAGTGAAATTCCTCAAGACATCTATGGTCAAATTCCTCAACTTGATAATCTTTTTTGAAAAATTTCTAACAACGCATATGACCTCTCCAAATTCTTCGCACCTATACTCTACTTATAGGTACAAAATGTGTGCTGATGAATCACTAGGTTCTCATCAAATTAACTCATTTGCAGCATTCCTTGAAGAAAAATTGTATACTTCCTCGGAATCATCAAAAGTTTAAAATCCTCAAGTGAGGAAAATGGAAGATGGGAAGATACCTCAAAAGGAAAAAAGAGGGCAAAGGTAAACACATCATTTGAAATCCCTGAGGATATCTATGATGAATACTGCACACCAGATGAAGAAACTTATGTGAAAGAAAACAAGAATCAGCGCAAAGTGCGCATCCAGAGGATTGAAAGAAGATGGGCAAAGGAATGGAAGGAATATCACTATGTTACTCGCAAGGACATGAAGAAATTCGCTGTAAACCCTTCATGCTCAAGACCACCTCTAGCTGCTGGCCAAAGAGCTGATCCCACCGGCATCAAGCGTGGTGAAGACTTCCAAAGGAATAGGCCAAGCGCCAAGCCAAGCTTCAGAAAGTTGTCGCAGAAGCAGTGAGTAAATTCAATGAGGACACTCAAGCTGCTGCTGCTTAGGCCTCTACCAGTAAAACTATGTCAAAGAAGGCCATCTTGAAGAAATTAGCTGTGAAGACAAAGTCTTCAAGCTCAATGCCCTGATGGCCAAGTTCCTCAATAGCAAAGCCTTCAGGGCAAATACCTCAAGGGCAGCGCCAACTCCCTCTGTTGCTGCAAAATCCTCAGCTGCTGCCACAAAGTCCTCAACACCTGTGCATCTTGCAATGTGTCAATGGATTGCTGCATTTTCTATCGCCTCAAGGGCATTTGCAACTTCCTCGGCTCAACCACAATCCTCAAGTGGCCTGTCTCTGCTGAAGGTCAAGTCCTCACAAGAAGCAAGTGTCTTTCCAAGTTCCATCTGATGATGATGAAGCTGATGATGAAGAACTTGCTGGAATCATCAGACAAGAAAGGGTTGCTAGAGCCAAAGGCAGCTCTGTTCCTCTAATGCTGGATCCGAAGAAGATCCTCGACTTTATTGACATATGGCACAGGGATCCAGACACTCCACTCCTTGACCTGAATCTGACTTCTGGTCAAAGTCACATGCTGACCGCCTTCATAGGTGAAGAAAAATGGAAATTTGAGAAGACCAGGTGAGGCAAGAAGGACCGGTACAAGAAGGAGTGATTTCTGAGGAACAACGTTCTCACTTTGTCTCCCGAAGAACTTGTCAGTGTTCAGAAGGAAATCAAAGTCCTTAGTGATGAATTTGATCGATACCCTGCGGATTTGATAGAGGCAAAGGTGTCCCGTCTTTCGATGAGATGGTGGCTATCATTTTGGAGGAAGTCGACTTTGACGATCCGACTACAAACGTGCGAGGACGTCGCGCCTTAGCAATCGCTAAACCAACTCCGAGAGGTTATTGACCACGCTGGAGCACAATCAACCTGGCCACGAAGGTCTGTTTCCTCTAGGCAAACGAAGAACAAGCAGGAAACTAAGATTGCAATCTGGATATTGTGAATATAAGATGAAAGCTTTATTGATCAAGGTGGGGTTCTGTGATGCCTTTGTCTGGTCGTTGAACACAAACGAAGTACGCGAAGTTGCAGCTATGGCGAACTTTAATCTAAATAAAACCCAATGTCTAAACGACGCCCTAAGGGCTGTATATATGGAGGAAGAGGGGGAAATTTCGTGGCCCTTGGAGGAGAGGTCCGAAACCAACCCTAACTCTTGTTTCCTCACACATACGGACTCTAAAAATAGCCTATACTTAAGTATTTCGAAAATACATGGGCCTGGTCCAATAATAAGGTGACGCAGCACCTAGAATAGTCTCTCGACAAAATTTATGAAGTGGCACCTTGTATATTTCGTCCAAGGCTTCATGCACTCCTTATGGTGGCTTCAAAGTCCTGAAATCATCACTTGTAACTCCGTTCTTGATCCCCTTGCGCATGCCATCATCTCCATGCTTGAACTTGCTCCAAGGTTCATCTTTCTTGTCCAAACTAGGCCCTTCATTTGTAAGCAAAACAAATGTATCCAATTTAGGCATCATCATATTCTCATGAACATTAGAATCGTTACCAAGAAACGAAAGTACCTGATAATTCAATTGCCGTGCGCGAGCTCTAGTAATTGGTCCAGTATGTATAGCAGCGGGGGCTGTGGGTGTAACAATGGTATTGATGTCCTCCTCATCATCCCCTTCTTGAAATGAAGTCGTCCTCGATGAAAGCTCATCCTCCTCATCCAAATAAGGCTTCAAATCTGCAATGTTAAAAGTGGGACTAACCCCAAAATCTGCAGGCAGCTCAAGTTTATATGCATTATCATTTATTTTCTCTAACACCTTAAAAGGACCAGCAACACGTGGCATTAGCTTTGATTTGCGCAAATTAGGAAATCTATCCTTACGCAAATGTAACCAAACAAGATCTCCAGGTGCAAACACAACATGTTTTCTACCCTTATCTCCAGTAAGTTTATATTTAGTATTCATACGCTCAATGTTTTCCTTAGTTAACTCGCACATTTTAAAATCAATTCAGCACGTTCTTTAGCATCAAAATTAACCTTCTCGTAAGATGGAAGAGGCAACAAATCAATAGGTGCACGAGGTAGGAAACCATACACAATTTCAAAAGGGCACATCTTAGTAGTAGAATGCAATGAACGATTATAAGCAAATTCAATATCAGGCAAGCATTCTTCCCACATTTTTTTATTACTCTTCAAAACAGCCCTAAGCATAGTAGACAATGTTCAATTGACTACTTCAGTTTGTCCATCAGTTTGGGGGTGACAAGTAGTACTAAAAGGCAGTTTAGTCCCCAACTTAGCCCATAAACATCTCCAAAAGTGGCTAAGAAATTTAGTATCACGAGCTGAAACAATAGTATTTGGCACACAATGCAAGCAAATAATTTCACGAAAGAACAAATCAACAACATTAACAGCATCATCGCTTTTATGACATGGTATAAAGTGTGCCATTTTCGAGAACCTATCCACGACAACAAATATGCTATCTCTCTCCTTATTTGTTCGAGGTAAACCTAAAACAAAGTCCATAGGTATATCCTCCCAAGGAACACTAGGTACATGCAAAGGCATATATAAACCATGAGGATTGAGTCGTGACTTAACTTTTTGACATGTAGTGCAGCGAGCAACAAAACGCTCAACATCCCGTCTCATCTTTGGCCGAAAGAAATGTGTAGCAAGTATATCCTCCATCTTGTTGACGCCAAAGTGTCCCATTAATCTTCCTCCATGCGCCTCCTGCAACAACAAAAGACGAACGGAGCTAGCTGGAATGCATAGCTTGTTAGCACGAAACACAAATCCATCGTGAAGAATGAACTTGTTCCAAATTCTCCCTTCCTTACAATTCCGCAATACATCTTTAAATTCAGCGTCATGAACATATCTATCTTTGATGGTCTCCAAACCAAATATTTTAAAGTCAAGTTGTGAAAGCATAGTATAACAACGAGGCAATGCATCAGCAATAACATTTTCTTTACCCTTCTTGTATTTAATGACATAAGGGAAAGTCTCAATGAATTCAACCCACACTACAAGAAATATGTCAACTTGTGACCACCACTATTGGTCACTGAATGCTCACAAATTTCCATTTGTGACCTTTTTGTGACCAAAAACATAAGGTCAAAAGCTCGCCGTCATAAACTGACTATAGAGACCTTTCTTCTGGAATGGTCGAAGACGTTTATGACCAAAATACGTCTACTGTGGCGTTTTGGTCACTAGCAACCTCCCCAGTCCACGTAGGCATCCAGCGTGGCACAAGACTCAGCCCGGTCCAATTCGATTTTCTACATGGGCCTAGCCCAACAATTCGGCCTTTTATTATTATTATCATTCCTACGAATTCTATTGGGCTACATGGGCCAAGCCCAATATTTCAGCCTTTTTATCTCTGGGATTTGGCCTTTTACAGTCTATTGATTATATATTTTTGGAAAATATATTTTGAAGCTGGTCCCACTAGTCATGTTAATCTCATATATTGATCCCACACATAAGAAAGTTATGAACTAGTCATATTATTTCATAAGTGGGTTGCACTGGTCAGGTTCCCATCTCACACACAAACAAATCACATTCATAATCAAATATTCCAAACAAGAGAACATGTGAAACTCGTCAAATGACACTATATTAGTGTACTACAATTTTTGTAGACTATTACAACCTAGGTATACCAGCTATTACAATATTATAGTCAAATAGAACAGACAACTCTTTGCTGAGTAGCACTTCACGGCTTCACACTTCCAACTTTCTTAGGCCTGGAGCTCCTGTAAAAGAGGAACCAAGTAAAGAAGTTACGCGTAGCTATATTTGCTACAGATCAGCTATCAACTCGATATTTATGTACACCATACAGAAATTGTTTCCAGTTAGAACAAGTTCACTTAATACTCAACTCCTTTATTTGTGTCCATTTAGTGCAAGTCCATTATACATGCATATAAACTTTTGCTCCCAGCCAGCACCTACCCAACTAAGTACAAGTCAGGAGGCCACTACTATTAAACCAACTCAAGTGAGAGAGCCAGCGAACTAGGTGGGATATTTCCTTATCACTAAACTTAAAAATTTGAGCACACCAAAAATTGATTGTGTGTCATAAGATGATCCTGAGAGTGCAGAACCATGTTACCATCTCTAAAGCTTATTAGCCAGCAGCAAAAATTGTGTAACATATGTATAACCATTGCAAACAACCTTAGCAGAATAAGCAGAACAAAATGTCATGTAAAATCTTGGTATAACCAGTAGATTATCCCCTAATAGAAGCTAATTAGGCTCCAATACACAAGGCATAGCAAGCACAGACTAAATAAGCCACGGCCATGAAACAGAGCATGGTATTACAGCAGCTCGGAGATGGAGCTAGAGGTAGGAGAAGGACTCATCGGAGAGGAGGTTGTAGTCGAAGCCGCACACAGGCGCCGCCACCACCGTCACCCTCTAGAGGAGACGCTGCCGCTTCATCGACGGACTCATCTGGCACAAGGAGATCATCAAAATGCATCACACTCATGATCATCAAAACGCAGCAGCAGGAGCAAATACAAGTTTAGCCCACCATGAACAGGGGCACTAGGCAATCCAGTAGCAATGTCATATATAGGTAATAATAACAGGACCTTAGATAATTAGTTTTTGTTCTTACTGACACACAAGTTGACAGAATGTACTCAATATATTCTAATAAAAAGGTTTGGGAGCAGAGGGAGAGGGAGGTGGACATGGACGTGCTACCTGCTGCTGCGGTGGTGCCTCTTGGTGGTCGTGCTTGAGCTCCTTCTCCTGATGCTGCTCACTAACCTGCAGGACAGACAAGACCATGGGTAAAGGAACAAGACCATGGGTATATCTTCACTTGGATATATCTAAGAAGTCTAGTTGGTTCTCACACGCAAGTGTTCTCAGGTTTGCCTTAACATGAAAGGTTAACTTATACTTAACTGTGAGCAAATAGTACATAACAAAATCATGGATTTGATTTCAACTAACCGAGACTAATTAATGTGTTACTGCCTGATACTGTCGATCAGAAAAGCATAAGCAGCAAACAATATCCTGCGTATCAGTGGAAACAAGGTGACAAACTAATGTTCCAGGGAGGTACTTTATATAATAAAAACTAATAAAAACAAACTAGGCACCTGCATAATCGCACGGCGGTAGTTTTAGATAATAAAAACTACTGTTCCACGCAGTCTTAGCGCTCCATCAAAGAATCAACTAAAATTACTTTCAAGCAAACAGGTTGTACATTGATCAGGTTGTAAAGGACAAAAATTCAGGGGTGTACCTAGTGCAAGAAGGCATTTACTAGGTTTTGAAGCTAATAAAAATTAGCATGCACGTATCACTTGTTGGAGTTGGTGCGTGGTCAAATTCAACTAGTGTAATGTATCGCCTATATATAATAGACCCATCTCTCCAATGCAATTTCACGGACCAAGAAACATAGGTGTTTATTTCTTCCTCTGCTAAACTATCTCCATATGGATACCAGCTAATGATACACATATTGTATTAAGGCAACGCTTTGGACGACACATATTCTGCAAGCTGCTGCTAATTTGCAAATACAAACGAACATCTAACAGTGCTCGCATAGAATTAGCAGAGCATGGTAGATTTATAGCCATCAGGGGAGGGGACACATGAACCCATGTCGGCTGCTGCAGGGCTTGTGCTGCACACAAACACACACATACATGTATCAGAAGCAATTCAGTCAACACTCTTGGCAGGCAAGAGGCAAGTTGGCACTCACAGGGTTGAGAAATAGTAGGAGACGTGCATACCTGAAGGGTCGAGCGATTGGTCCGAGTCCGGAGAGCAGAGGAGGCATGGCGGCGGTGTGCTGGCGCGCCTTGGAAGCCCGGGAACGTGGTGGTACCGATGGTCAAGGAAGAAGAGGAGCAGTGCAGGCCCTTGATGGCCAGCTAGATACGTCCCTCCTTCTGCTCCTCGAGGATGGGTGACCTGCAGTAACAGATATGTTATACAACCCAGGATCAAATGTAGCACATACTATCGTTGTAACAGTCTTCTCTTGTGTCTTCGCTAAGACAGATACAGACTAACTGCATGTCCAGGAGGACATTGAATACATACACTTTGAATAAATAGCATAACAAAGTGATGTAGTAACCACATTGAGCATCTAAAAAAGAAGTGGCATGAACAAGAATCAATTGTTTACCTCACCACCAGGTGTCTGTCATAGCATACACATTCAGGTTATTCGGTGACAACGGACTAAAAGATGTCTGATATACAATCCTAATTGCAGAAAATTCCTACTAGCACCAAAATACTCAGGCTGAAATCACTGAGTTGAACATACACCATATTGCATCTAATCACAAGACACTAGTCTGTAACAGACTAGTTGGTATTGACATACAAGAGTACGGCTAGGCGCGAAGAAGGGTAAAACTATCACTTTATTTGCTCCCCAAATGCAAGAAGCTAAGGCACTAAAAAGAGGGCAGAAGCTACAATCTTCCTGGTCTAAGCATCATCTGATCAAAGAAGGAAGTACAGGCAGAGGCCAAGCTGTACTACTCGCTTCCGGGCACCAGTTCCATCAGCTCTTAATACCACCGCATCTACTGGCCGGCCATGGACGAACAAAGTCGCAGCAATACATGGAGCTCAAGAGCTAGGGGTCGTTGACACACGCACGAACAGCCGAGTGGGTCGAGGAGGGTACCTTGGCATGGTTCTAGGTGTTGCCGACGGTGAGGGGCCCGTGGTCGGCGAGGATCTGGAGGAGGCGGCCGGAGATGGCCAAATTGGATGGAGAAGGAGCTCCATCTCCTTGGTGGCGACCCGTCCCATGGAGGTTTGCCCCTCCTGCCATCGTCGTCGTCCCATCCACAACCGTCCCATGATCGTTGACCTGCCGAAAGGGAACACAAGACGAGGTGAGGTGAGGAGGAGATAGTGCACGAATAAGGAGGGGAGGGGCTTACCGGTGACAGATCCGGCCACCTCTGGCCTCGCCATCGCTGGATTTGGCAGATCCCGGCGAAGTTAGGGGTGGCGGCCGAAACCCTAGCCACGGGTGAGGGTTGCGGGCGAGTACTAGAGGGCGCGGGTCGGGGCGTGGGCTCAATGGTGAGGGTCGTCGACGGCGGGGGTGGGCGGTGGTGGGGGTGGGCGACGGTGGGCGGCGGTGGATTCAGATCAGATCGGAGTGAGGGAGAGGAGAGAGGGGTGTCAGTGCGAGGGAGAGAAGGGTGCGAGAGGAGGAGTGCGGGACGTGGGTGAGACGGGCGACGTGCGGGCCGTTGGATCCAGGAGCATCCGACGGTGATTATCCACGATCCGCGTGAGAGGCCTCTGGACCAATCAAAACGCATTATACAGGTATGATATTTTGACCATTTAAATTGGTCGTAATCGACTAAAAGTAAGGTGCTAAATCATGTTAGCTATTTTATTATGACCTGAAAAATTGAAAAAAAAACTTCGCATTGTGTCAGCAAATTTGAATTTAGTTTTCAGGAATAATCACAAATTGAAATAAGACAAATATTTTTATAAAGAGTTATGAGAAATGACTTCTTTTAATTCATTTTTTCATTTATCGTGTGTCCAAAATGAGTTCTTTTGTGAAGGACCTATCATATATTTATTACAAATTTTTACCAAATTAATTTTCTAAAATACTAGAACAAATTTAATGCACAATTGACCAAATGGTTGGGTGTAAAAAGTTTTGATCTACCTCTCGTGAAAAAGTCAAATTTTTGCTGATTCAATTGGAAGCGGGTCAAATTTGAACTGTAGCTACCTCGTAGTTTGCTCTTTATTTTTTCCAAAAATTATTTCTAAGTACATAAGTATCTATTTAATCAGAGAAACCCCAAAAAAATTCCAAGATTCAACCACTAGCTAGGAACAGTCATTACCGCCGTTTTGACCGCATTTTCAAACGGGCATAAAAAATTCAAAAAAATCAAAAAATTGGGAAACCTTCACATTGTGTCATTATATGTGATCAAGTTCCCAGGAAAAATAACAAACTTGTAATACGGCAATTATTTTAAAAAAGTGTTCTCAGAAATGAGCTATCATCTCTAAAGATTCATGGCTTTCAAGCCAAATGATCAATCTCATGGCCACATTTGTGGCATAGTTTGTTCAAATGATCTCATATTGTGCACAAGGGTGCATATTGGAATGGCAAACAATATTGCCTAAGGAAGTTTTCATTTTCTTTGGACGAAAAAACCATTTTTCATTTTCCGAGTGCCCAAAAGGAGGTCTTTTTGTGAAGGACCTCCCAAATAATTGTTGCAAAATTGGACCAAATCATTTTTCTAAAATGCTATGACATATTTAATTCACAATTGACCAAATGGTTGGGTGCAAAAAGTTTTGATCCACCTCTCGTGAAAAAGACAAATTTCCACCGATTCAGTTGGAAGCGGGTCAAATTTGAACTGCAGTTGCCTCATAGTTTGTTATTTATTTTTTCCAAAAATCATTTCTGGGTACATAAGTATCTATTTAATCAGATAAACACCAAAAAAAATCCAAGATTCAAACACTAGCTAGGAACGGCCATTCCCGCCGTTTTGTCCGCATTTTGAAACAGGCATAAAAAAATTCAAAAAAACCAAAAAATTGGGAAACCTTCGCATTGTGTCATTATATGTGGCCAAGTTCCTAGGAAAAATAATAAACTTGTAATACGGCAATTATTTTAAAAAAGTGTTCTCAGAAATGAGCTATCACGTATGGAGATCAATGGCTTTCAAGCCAAATGATCAATCTTATGGCCACATTCATGGCATAGTTTGTTCAAATGATATCATATTGTGCACAAGGGTGCATATTGGAATGGCAAACAATGTTGCCTAAGGAAGTTTTCATTTTCTTTGGACGGAAAAACCAATTTTCATTTTTTGAATGCCCAAAAGGAGGTTTTTTTGTGAAGGACCTCCCAAATAATTATTGCAAAATTGTACCAAATCATTTTTATAAAACACTAGGCCATATTTAATGCACAATTGACCAAATGGTTGGGTGCAAAAAGTTTTGATCCACCTCTCGTGAAAAAGACAAATTTCCGCCGATTCAGTTGGAAGCGGGTCAAATTTGAACTGTAGTTGCCTTGTAGTTTGCTCTTTATTTTTTCCAAAAATCATTTATAGGTACATAAGTATCTATTTAATCAGAGAAATACCAAAAAAATTCCAAGATTCAACCACTAACTAGGAACGGTCATTCCCGCCGTTTTGACCGCATTTTGAAACGGGCATAAAAAAATTCAAATAAAGTCAAAAAATTGGGAAACCTTCGCATTGTGCCATTATATGTGGCCAAGTTCCTAGGAAAAATAACAAACTTGTAATCCGTCAATTATTTTAAAAAAGTGTTCTCAGAAATGAGCTATCACGTATGGAGATCAATGGCTTTCAAGCCAAATGATCAATCTTATGGCCACATTCGTGGCATAGTTTGTTCAAATGATCTCATTATGCACAAGGGTGCATATTGGAATGGCAAACAATGTTGCCTAAGGAAGTTTTCATTTTCTTTGGACGAAAAAACCATTTTTCATTTTTCGAGTGCCCAAAAAGAGGTTTTTTTGTGAAGGACCTCCCAAATAATTGTTGCAAAATTGTACCAAATCATTTTTATAAAACACTAGGCCATATTTAATGCACAATTGACCAAATGGTTGGGTGCAAAAAGTTTTGATCCACCTCTCGTGAAAAAGACAAATTTCCGCCGATTCAGCTGGAAGCGAGTCAAATTTGAACTGCAGCTGCCTCATAGTTTGCTATTTATTTTTTCCAAAAATCATTTCTAGGTACATAAGTATCTATTTAATCATAAATACATGGTTTGGTGGCGATACGTCGAGGTTAGGGCGGTGGCCGAGGCCCCCAACTCTAGAGCGCGTAAACTCGCATGCCCGCCGCATGGTCATCGCGTGGCCGTGGTGTTGACATGTGTTCTGGGCGGCCTAGGCATGTCTAGTGGGTTGGGCACTCCCCAGGTAGGTGCTAGGAAGAAAATCACAACATAAGATTCTCACGAGGAGACCGATCGATGCTCAAACATGAATAAGCAGCCAAGTGTTTGATTAGCGGTACGGGAAATGCACATGGCCAATGGGCGTGAGTTTTGGCCAAGGATGATCATCTACTATGGAGAATGTATTCACAAATTTTCAGCTCAAAAGGAGGATCCTAGGTGGTACTTGCTTTGCAAAGTACCACACTAGACAAAAATATGAATGTTGAAGCTGGACTCAAAATAATGAATGGATTGAGCTGAAATTTGGTGAAGGATGGTTATTTGGGCATAGGAAAGCATTGTAGAAAATTGGTATCATTTTGACATGCCAAAGTAGTACTTCCTTCACAATGCTCTTCTATGGACAAAAACTTGGGAAAACTAGTGAGAGCGATTGGATGAATGAAATGAGCTAAAAATTGGTGTAGGTAAGTTACATAGGTATGGTCATGCGCTGGTAAATTTTCAGATCATTTGGGTAAGCCTAGCTAGTACTTACTTCACAAAGCTTCTCTCGAGGTAGAAACTTTGGAAATTTCCTGAGAAAGATTTACTAGGAAAATTGAGCTGAATATTATCATGTGGCAATGATTTGGGTATGGAAGAGTGCCCGAAAAGTTTGAGGGTAATAGGAGGGGTCTATATAACACTTGCTTTGCAAAGTGCCAATTTGGCCATAAAATATAAATTGAACCTGGGCTCACATAGATGATTTGACTGAGCTGCAATTTGGAGGAGGGTGATAATTTGGGCATATGAAGGAACTGTATAAATTTCATGTCATTTAGAGATATAGAAAAGGTACTTCCTTCATAATGCTTCTAGGTGGACAAAAACTTTGGAAATTTGCCGAGGAAGATGTGCTAGGCAAATGGAGCTGAATTTTGTCATGCGGTAATGATTTGGATAGGAAAGAGTGCCCAAAAATTCCGAGGGCAATCAAGAATATATAAATAGCACTTCCTTCATAAAGTGTTGTTGTGAACATAATAGGAAAATGAATATTGTTGAATTAGTTTTGACCTAGGCAAGGAAGAATTTTTACATATTTGATGAAGATATGTCCCAAAGAATTTATGAGATTTTTTTGGGAATTTTGGGAATGATAGAAATATAGGTTGCTTCACAACCTAGGGCAAAAACTGCCACATGGACATGACACATAGGCAAAACTGATGAGATGGCGCCTAGTCATCACAACCCACCACAATCTACAAGGCTATGATCATCTATATTGGTCATTAACAGCTAGAAATAAGGCAGCGGACTAGCACTGTTTGCTTTGTGACTATTTCGTGCAAGGAAATTATGACCTTTCTGACCAAAATGGTCGCAATGGTTTAGGGTTTGGAGCCCCCTGAACAGATTTTGACCAATTGGTCTAAAATGGTCATAAATTTATGACCAATTCTTCAAGGGTCACTGACAGAAGGTCATAAGTTGACATATTTCTTGTAGTGCCATTTAACATGTCTATGATTCAGTTTTGCTTAACTTTTAATGTGTTTCAAAGATTCATGATCAGAATGTATAACAAATTCCTTGGGCCATAAATAATGTTGCCATGTTTCTAAGGTCCGAACAAGAGCATATAATTCTTTATCATAAGTAGAATAGTTCAGACTAGGCCCACTCAATTTTTCAGAAAAGTATGCAATAGGTTTGCCATCTTGTAATAACATGTAACAAATTTGGAATGTTATACATTAAGTCATCACTACCTATCATATTTTATTTGCTTTTGACCTGATACAGAAATTCTACGCAACTCAAGGACCCACGAAGAGAGTTGGGGATTTCGTTATTTTCATATTTGGATTTTCCTCAAATTTTGAAAATAAGATCATTGGTTTTATTTATTTTATCTTCAATTATTTCTATAATAAAAATAAACATGAGAGAGGGAATAAAATGACTTTCCCAAAATAAAGAAATATTGAAGGTTTAACAAAAAAATCAAGTAAGAGTTTATTTTCAGAGTTTTCTCGCTATTTTATTTGAATTCAGGAAAAATTGCATGTTTTTCAAAACTGCATTTTATGGAAAATGTTCATCTTGTTCTAAATATTTTATTTAGACGGTGAAAATTTGTTTTGGCATTTTTAGATTTTTATTTATTTTTCTAGGATTTTTCTTAGTTCGGCCGGATTTTTTTTTTTAAAAGTCTCCGCGCACGATTGGGCTGAAGGCCCAGCCGAGCCAGGCCGGCCCGCGCCGCACCGCCGCCTTCCCCGCGCTGCGCCGCCGCCGACCCGGACTCCAAGTCCGAGCCGGACTCCGCCGAGCCGGACTCCGCCGAGCCGCCGCCGCCTTGCCCCTTCCCCAAGCCGCAGCCCCCCCTCTTAAATAGCCGTCG
>NC_041380.1:249880236-249994853 GCF_002162155.2 Triticum dicoccoides | reverse complement strand
CCACTGCCGCCGCCTCCCGCCGCCACCGCCGCAGCCCTGCCACCCCGCGCCGCCCCGCCGCCGCACCGGAACCCCGCCGGAGCCGAGTCGAGGTAGCCACCCGCCGCCCCGGTTTTTCTAAAGAAACCAATCTAGTTTTTTTAGAAAACCCTAGACTCGTTTTTTAATAGATCGGTTTTTTGCCGGTTTATTTATTTAGCAAGCGTTTGCTCGCTTGTTCGTTGTTTAGTTTCAGGTAACGAACGTTCGTTCGTTAATCTGTTCATCATTTTTCTTTTTCTCGGATTTTCCGCGATTATTTCTGATCGCGATTTCTGATCCGATTTTCGTTTTAGTTTATCTTTTCGCTTGTTTATTGGAATCAGGCGATTCAAGCGCCTAGAGTTTCGTCTCGAAACCATCTTTCCGTTTAACCAACTCAAACAAGTTTTTGCATCTGTAAATTTGACTTAGGTCCAGATTAGTAAACGAAGTTTGTTTCTTTCGCCGTTTGACTTTCGTTGCTTCGTTCGATTTGATTCTTTTGCAAACGAGAATTCTTAAGTTGAACTTTCTGGTTAGAGTTCTTATTTGAATTTTACCCGTGCATTAGATGACTACTTATTGTATGCTTGTTTGTTTGTGATAGAGTACCTGGAGTGCGCCGCTTGCTACTTTGAATCTCTAGGTTTCACAGATCATCAGCAAGGCAAGTAACACTTTGATCATACCTCTTTACTACCCAGTTTTATTGCATTAGATCAATCCTCAAACAATTGCATGATTAGGATCTAATTAATATGTGGGTTTTGGGAAGTAGATGAGGTAGAACCTATTACCTGTTTTATTATCAAACCCTTGGGAGTTATTTCTACGTTTGCTTATCATGCCATGCTATGCTAGTAGACGTGGATTGGGTGAGTGTATCCATGACAGATGTGAGATTGTTAATTAATGGTTTATTTAAGGTGGCAACTTTAATACACATCTGGGTGGATTGAGGTACCTGGGTATTCCAGCGATTGCCTGTTTTTCTTTATGGAACGCCACCCAGGCCCAAAGGGATCATGAGATTATTCATACTAGAAACTTCCGTGTGCAGCCACAAGCTACTATGGGCTCTAGCATAGTTGACTAAGTCATGCGAACTCTTACAGTGGTAGACTAGCAGATGTAGGGGATGTAGGTTGGTACTGTCTACCCGATCGTAAGGTGCTAGCACTTCTGAAAGACTGTGTCTCGGTCATCCGTTTCTCAAACATCATGCAGTGCGAGAATCCCAACGAAGGAGATCGAGTCTTGTGGGGAAAAGTGCGCAAACCTCTGCAGAGTGTATAAACTAATCATGGTTAGTCGTGTCCCCGGTTATGGACGTCTTGAGTATCTAGTACTTGAATTATCATGTGAATCTCATCATGTTACTTTAATTAATTTTGTTGGGTTTTAATGATGATGCTTAATTGGGATTGAGAGGGTGTCTACACTCTCAATGTTCAACAACTACCATGATAGTTAAATAAAATTTATTCCTTTGCAGTAGGGAAAAATTGTCTTTACACAAAAACTGTAACCATTGAGCTTTCCACCAGCCATATATGCATGTAGTATAGTTTTATTCTTCCATTACTCTCTATGTGTTACATTGCCAGCATATTCCATGTGCTGACCCATTTTCGGGCTGCAACGTTCATGTTGCAGACTTTTCAGACGACGAGTAAGGTGCCTATAGGTCGTGGTTCTATACTCAGTGATGTTGTTGGAGTTGATGGACACACTTATCTTCCAAGCCTTCCGCTGTTATCGTTATTAGATGGCCTTAAGCCATATTTATTGTAATAAGTTCTCTTTGGAGACACTCATTGTAATAAGTGTGTGATTGCTACTCTGTTATAAATCCTTCAAGTATTGTGCGTGTCAGCAATACTGATCCAGGGATGACACTGAAGCACAGAGATCGGACCGTTTGAGGTATGGTCGCTACAAGATGGTATCAGAGCACACGCTGACTATAGGACACGACCACTAAGCTAAAGCCCTAGACCAATACCCCCTCTTCTCATTTCTGACTCCTCATCTTTTCTACTCTTTTAGGATGGCGGATGCAAGGAACAAGTTCACGCAACCGGATGAAGATACACCCTTTGGACACCACCTGAAGGAAGTCACTAGATACCTGAACATCGGAGTACCAAGCTTCACCGGGACCTACAACGCCACTTTACCCGAGGAGGAGCGATGGATGATTCAAGTTCAAGTTCCAGGAAGGACTTTCATGCCAGTCACCGAGCCCATAGAGTTTTCCTTTAACGCACCAACCTGGAGCCTAGGAAAGAGCATGGCAGCCCACATCACTATGGGACGCATTGGAGAGGTCTACCACAAGGATCTCAAGGATACTATCTACCAGATTTGTGGGCGCTGAGATGAGCAATGGGAGATGATCAACACCAGGAAGGATAGATCAATTGCAGGTTTCATCCAGGAGTTAAACTAGCACATTCGACGCCAGGAGAACCAGATGTGCGCAGGCATGATAGACCTGAAGAAGGCCATGGCCAAGATCACGGAGCTGGAAGAAGAAATCAAGTCTACACGCGATGGATATGAGGAGGAAATATCAACACTTGTGGAGAAGAACGATGATCTAAAAAAGAAGCTAAAAGTATTCATGGGATTTCCCGCAACTGGAGGAGAAGACGAAGATTGCACTTGTCCAAAGAACTACATTATCATCGACGACACCAACTCAGACCCAGACGATAGCGATGATGACTATGTTGATGAAGCTGGAGCAGATATCATGGAGTCTTCATCGGAGCAGTTTTTCTAGTCGACCACCATAACAGTAGTAGTATTCCCCCATGTATCAAGTATAGCCAAGCACTTTTGTAACGATAGATAGACCGTTGTATGCCCTTGTTTGATTAAATGAAGTGATTTTGTTTGCATTTGCCTCATGTGCATATGGGTAGTGTTTTTCCCTCTAGACCTCATTCTATTCTATATTCTCATCTTTTCTACCCCCCCCAGATGCCTCCGAGACGTGACAACAGATTTGCTTTCCCACCGGAGCTCACTCAGTTGATCCAGCAGCAGAATACATTGATGCAGTTGCTAGTCCAGAATCACAATCAGGCGAACAACAACAACAACCCACCACCGCCACCACCTGTTGATCACTTAACCCATTTTCTTAGGCTGAATCCGCCGGTGTTCTCTATTAGCACCGAGCCTATAGTAGCAGATGATTGGCTCCGCAAGATTGGAAAGGAGTTAACCACTATAGGATGTACTGATGCTGAGAAGGTGCGCTTTGCCGCACATCAGTTAGATGGACCAGCAGCATCATGGTGGGAGAATTACACTGTCACCTACCCTATAGCCACGGTGACATGGGACCAATTTCAACAGGCTTTTCGTACTGCCCATGTGTCAGCATGAGCTATGGCCATGAAGAAGCGTGAGTTTCGCAACTTGCGCCAAGGAGGATGGACAGTTGGCCAGTATGTGGATGACTTTAGTAAGCTTGCATGTTATGCCCCAGATGACGTTGCTACGGATGCAGCTAAGCAGGAGAAGTTTCTGGAAGGACTGAATGATGAGTTGAGCATGCAATTGATGGTAGCAAGCTTCAACAACTACCAGGAGTTGGTAGATCGCGCTCTTATGATTGAAGGGAAGCAGCAGCAATTGAAAACCGTAAGAGGAAGTATGGACAAGGAAAGTACAATTTCTGGAGCTCAGCAGAAGCCACGTTTTACCCCTAAACCGGGAGGACATTTTCAGCATACCCATGGAGGAGGTAGCTCGCACAATCATAATGGCCACATGAATGGTAATGGGAATGGAGGAAGTAACGGCCAGAACCGTACCAACCCATCAACACCAGCCAAGAGAGACCTGAGCCAAGTCACTTGCTATAAGTGCTAGAAGACTGGATATTACGCCAATGAATGTCCTGAAGCCCAGAATGGAAATGGCAACAGAAGCTCAGGGAAGAAGCTGAACCCTTTCAATAGGGGACAGGTGAACCACGTTAACGTGGAGGAGGTTGAAGCTCAGCCAGATGCAGTAATAGGTAAGTTTTTGGTTAAGTCATTTACTGCACTCGTTCTTTTTGATACTGGTGCATCGCATTCATACATCTCAAGGGGATTTGTGGATAAGTATAAACTTCCAACCCAAGCCCTTAGGTCACCCATGTTAGTAACCTCGCCTGGAGCAGAGTATATGGCTAGTCTATGGTGTGATCGGTTACCATTAAGGATTGGTAACTATGTATTTCCCTCGGACCTAATAGTATTGGAATCTCAAGGATTAGATGTGATATTAGGCATGGATTGGTTATCGAAGTATGGAGGGAACATTGAATGCGCCAGTAAGTCAATTTTGCTTACAACGCTAGAAGGAAGAAGAATCAAGTATGTATCCCGGCATGTGTTGAAGAGGACTCAAGTAAATTCCTTATCAGGAGTTGTGCAGGAGGAAGTACCAGTGGTGAAGGATTTCCCTAACGTATTTCCGGAGGAGTTGCCAAGCATGCCACCGGATAGAGATATTGAGTTTTTGATTGAACTTTTGCCAGGCACAGGGCCCATATCTAAGAGACCATACAGGATGCCCGCAAAATATTTGGAGGAGATTAAGAAGCAGATTCAGGAGTTACTGGATAAAGGTTATATATGCCCAAGTTCTTCACCTTGGGGATCGCCAGTACTTCTAGTGGAGAAGAAGGATGGATCGTTAAGGATGGTTGTTGATTATTGAGGATTGAACGAAGTAACAATCAAGAACAAGTACCCACTGCCAATGATCAATGATCTGTTTGATCGATTGCAAGGAGCTAAGGTATTTTCCAAGATCGATTTGCGATCAGGATACCACTGAAGGAAATATGCAAGTTATTATTTATTTCCTTATATCATGATAAATGTTTATTATTCATGCTAGAATTGTATTAACCGGAAACATAATACATGTGTGAATACATAGACAAACAGAGTGTCACTAGTATGCCTCTACTTGACTAGCTCGTTGATCAAAGATGGTTATGTTTCCTAGCCATAGACATGAGTTGTCATTTTATTAACGAGATCACATCATTAGGAGAATGATGTGATTGACTTGACCCATTCCGTTAGCTTAGCACTTGATCGTTTAGTTTGTTGCTATTGCTTTCTTCATAACTTATACATGTTCCTATGACTATGAGATTATGCAACTCCGGTTTACCAAAGGAACACTTTGTGTGCTACCAAACGTCATAACGTAACTGGGTGATTATAAAGGTGCTCTACAGGTGTCTCTGAAGGTACCTATTGGGTTGGCGTATTTCGAGATTAGGATTTGTCACTCCGATTGTCGGAGAGGTATCTTTGGGACCTCTCGGTAATGCACATCACTCAAGCCTTGCAAGCATTGCAACTAATAAGTTAGTTGCAGGATGATGTATTACGGAACGAGTAAAGAGACTTGCCGGTAACGAGATTGAACTAGGTATTGAGATACCGACGATCAAATCTCGGGTAAGTAACATACCGATGACAAAGGGAACAACGTATGTTGTTATGCGGTTTGACCGATAAAGATCTTCGTAGAATATGTAGGAGCCAATATGAGCATCCAGGTTTCGCTATTGGTTATTGACCGGAGACGTGTCTCGGTCATGTCTACATAGTTCTCGAACCCGTAGCGTCCGCACGCTTAAAGTTCGATGACGGTTATATTATGAGTTTATGTGTTTTGATGTGCCGAAGGACTTCGGAGTCCCGGATGAGATCGGGGACATGACGAGGAGTCTCGAAATGGTCGAGACGTAAAGATCGATATATTGGACGACTATATTTGGACATCAGAAAGGTTCCGAGTGATTCAGGTATTTTCGGGAGTACCGGGGAGTTACGGGAATTCGTATTGGGCCTTAATGGGCCATACGGGAAAGGAGAGAAAGGCCTCAAAGGGTGGCCGCACCCCTCCTCATTGGCTGGTCCGAATTGGACTAGGGAGGGGGGCGCCCCCTTCCTTCCTTCTCCTTTTCCCTTCCCTTTCCTTCCCTCCCACTCCTACTACTTGGAAGGGCTCCTAGTTCTACTAGGAAAGGGGGAATCCTACTCCCGGTGAGAGTAGGACTCCCCTAGGGCGCGCCATAGAGAGGGCCGGCCCTCCCCCTCCTACACTCTTTTATATACGGGGGCAGGGGGCACCCCAAAGACAAAACAATTGATCTCTTGATCTCTTGGCCGTGTGCGGTGCCCCCCTCCACCATAATCCACCTAAGTCATATCGTAGCGGTGCTTATGTGAAGCCCTGCGTCGGTGGAACATCATCATCGTCACCACGCCGTCGTGCTGACGAAACTCTCCCTCAACACTCGGCTGGATCGGAGTTCGAGGGACGTCATCGAGTTGAACGTGTGCAGAACTCGGAGGTGCCGTGCGTTCGGTACTTGATCGGTCGGATCATGAAGACGTACGACTACATCAACCTCGTTGTGCTAACGCTTCCGCTTTCGGTCTACAAGGGTACGTAGACAACACTCTCCCCTCTCGTTGCTATGCATCATCATGATCTTGCGTGTGCGTAGGAAATTTTTTGAAATTACTACGTTCCCCAGCAGTGGATCTGAGCCTAGGTTTTATGCGTTGATGTTATGCACGAGTAGAACACAAGTGATTTGTGGGCGATATAAGTCATACTTCTTACCAGCATGTCATACTTTGGTTCGGCGTTATTGTGGGATGAAGCGGCCCGGACCAACATTACGCGTACGCTTACGCGAGACTGGTTCTACCGACGTGCTTTGCACACAGGTGGCTGGCGGGTGTCAGTTTCTCCAACTTTAGTTGAACCAAGTGTGGCTATGCCCGGTCCTTGCGAAGGTTAAAACAACACCAACTTGACAAACTATCGTTGTGGTTTTGATGCGTAGGTAAGAACGGTTCTTGCTAAGCCCGTAGCAGCCACGTAAAACTTGCAACAACAAAGTAGAGGACGTCTAACTTGTTTTTGCATGGCATGTTGTGATGTGATATGGTTAAGACATGATGCTAAATTTTATTGTATGAGATGATCATGTTTTGTAACCGAGTTATCGGCAACTTGCAGGAGCCATATGGTTGTCGCTTTATTGTATGCAATACAATCGCGCTGTAATGCTTTACTTTATCACTAAGCGGCAGTGATAGTCGTGGAAGCATAAGATTGGCGAGACGACAACGATGCTACGATGGAGATCAAGGTGTCGCGCCGGTGACGATGGTGATCATGACGGTACTTCGGAGATGGAGATCACAAGTACAAGATGATGATGGCCATATCATATCACTTATATTGATTGCATGTGATGTTTATCTTTTATGCATCTTATCTTGCTTTGATTGACGGTAGCATTATAAGATGATCCCTCACTAAATGATCAAAGTATAAGTATTCTCCCTGAGTATGCACCGTTGCGAAAGTTCTTCGTGCTGTGACACCACGTGATGATCAGGTGTGATAGGCTCTACGTTCAAATACAACGGGTGCAAAACAGTTACACACGCGGAATACTCAGGTTAAACTTGACGAGCCTAGCATATAACAGATATGGCCTTGGAACACGGAGACCGAAAGGTCGAGCGTGAATCATATAGTAGATATGATCAACATATTGATGTTCACCATTGATACTACTCCATCTCACGTGATGATCGGACATGGTTTAGTTGATTTGGATCACGTGATCACTTAGAGGATTAGAGGGATATCTTTCTAAGTGGGAGTTCTTAAGTAATATGATTAATTGAACTTTAATTTATCATGAACTTAGTCCTGATAGTATTAGCATATCTATGTTGTAGATCAATAGCTCGCGATGTTGCTCCTAGTTTATTGTGTTCCTAGAGAAAAATTATGTTGAAAAATGCTAGTAGCAATGATGCGGATTGGATCCGTGATCTGAGGATTATCCTCATTGCTGCACAGAAGAATTATGTCTTTGATGCACCGCTAGGTGACAGACCTACTGCAGGAGTAGATGCAAACATTATGAATGTTTGGCTAGCTCAATATGATGACTACTTGATAGTTTAGTGCACCATGCTTAAACAGCTTAGAATCGGGACTTCAAAGACGTTTTGAACGTCATGGACCATATGAGATGTTCCAAGAGTTGAAGTTAATATTTCAAGCAAATACCCGAGTTGAGAGATATAAAGTCTGCAACAAGTTCTATAGCTAAAAGATGGAGGAGAATAGCTCAAGCAGTGAGCATGTGCTCAGATTGTCTGGATACTACAATCACTTGAATCAAGTGGAAGTTAATCTTCCAGATAAAATAGTGATTGACAGAATTCTTTAGTCATCATCACCAAGTTAGTAGAACTTCCTGATGAACTATAGTATGCAAGTGATGACGAAAACAATTCCCAAGCTCTTCGTGATGCTGAAATCGACGAAGGTAGAAATCAAGAAAAGCATCAAGTGTTGATGGTTGACAAGACCACTAGTTTCAAGAAAAGGGCAAAGGGACGAAGGGGAACTTCAAGAAGAACGGCAAGCAGGTTGCTACTCAATTGAAGAAGCCCAAGTCTGTACCTAAGCCTGAGAATAAGTGCTTCTACTGCAAAGGGACTGGTCACTGCAAGCGGAACTACCCCAAGTATTTGGCGGATAAGAAGGATGGCAATGTGAACAAAGTATATTTGATATACGGATTATTGATGTGTATTTTACTAGTGTTCATAGCAACCCCCCAGTATTTGATACTGGTTCAGTTGCTAAAGAGTAGTAACTCGAAACGGGAGTTGCAGAATGAACAGAGACTAGTTAAGGGTGAAGTGACGATGTGTGTTGGAAGTGGTTCCAAGATTGATATGATCATCATCGCACACTCCCTATACTTTCGGGATTAGTGTTAAACCTAAATAAGTGTTATTTGGTGTTTGCATTGAGCATGAATATGATTTGATCATGTTTATTGCAATACGGTTATTCATTTAACTAAGAGAATAAATTGTTGTTCTGTTTACATATATGGTTACACACCCAATGAAAATGGTTCGTTGAATCTCGATCGTAGTGATACACATATTCATAATATTGAAACCAAAAGATGCAAAGTTAATAATGGTAGTGCAACTTATTTATGGCACTACCGTTTAGGTCATATTTGTGTAAAGCGCATGAAGAAACTCCATGCCAATGGACTTTGGGAATCACTTGATTATGAATCAGTTGATGCTTGCGAACCATGCCTCATGGGCAAGATGACTAAGACTCCGTTCTCCGGAACAATGCAGCAAGCAACAGATTTGTTGGAAATCATGCATACTGATGTATGTGGTCCGATGAATATTGAAGCTCGCGGCAGGTATCATTATTTTCTGATCTTCACAGATGATTTGAGCAGATATGAGTATATCTACTTGATGAAACACAAGTCTAAAACATTTGAAAAGTTCAAAGAATTTCAGAGTGAAGTTGAAAATCATTGTAACAAGAAAATAAAGTTTCTACGATCTGATCATGGAGGAGAATATTTGAGTTATGAGTTTGGTCTACATTTGAAACAATGCGGAATAGTTTCGCAACTCACACCACCCGGAACACCACAGCGTAATGGTGTGTCCGAACGTCGTAATCGTACTTTATTAGATATGGTGCGATCTATGATGTCTCTTACTGATTTACCGCTATCGTTTTGGGGTTATGCTTTAGAGACGGCTGCATTCACATTAAATAGGACACCATCAAAATCCGTTGAGACGACGCCTTATGAACTGTGGTTTGGCAAGAAACCAAAGTTGTCATTTCTGAAAGTTTGGGGCTGCGATGCTTATGTGAAAAAGCTTCAACCTGATAAGCTCGAACCCAAATCGGAGAAATGTGTCTTCATAGGATAGCCAAAGGAGAATGTTGGGTACACCTTCTATCACAGATCCGAAGGCAAGATATTCGTTGCTGAGAATGGATCCTTTCTAGAGAAGGAGTTTCTCTCGAAAGAAGTGAATGGGAGGAATGTAGAACTTGATGAGGTAACTGTACCTGCTCCCTTATTGGAAAGTAGTTCATCATAGAAATCTGTTCCTGTGACTACTATACCAATTAGTGAGGAAGCTAATGATGATGATCATGTAACTTTAGATCAAGTTACTACCGAACCTCGTAGGTAAACCAGAGTGAGATCCGCACCAGAGTGGTACGGTAATCCTGTTCTGGAGGTCATGTTACTGGACCATGACGAGCCTATGAACTATGAGGAAGCGATGATGAGCCCAGATTCCGCAAAATGGCTTGAGGCCATGAAATCTGAGATGAGATCCATGTATGAGAATAAAGTATGGACTTCGATTGACTTGCCCAATGATCAGCGAGCCATTGAGATTAAATGGATCTTCAAGAGGAAGACGGACGCTGATAGTAGTGTTACTATCTACAAAGCTAGAATTCTCGCAAAAAGGTTTTCGACAAGTTCAAGGTGTTGACTACGATGAGAGTTTCTTACTCGTATCTATGCTTAAGTCTGTCCGAATCATGTTAGCAATTGCCGCATTTTATGAAATCTGGCAAATGGATAAACAAAACTGCATTCCTTAATGGATTTATTAAAAAGAGTTGTATATGATGCAACCAGAAGGTTTTGTCAATCCTAAAGGTACTAACAAAATATGCAAGCTCCAGCGATCCATCTATGGACTGGTGCAAGCATCTTGGAGTTGGAATATACGCTTTGATAAGTTGATCAAAGCATATAGTTTTATACAGACTTGCGGTGAAGCCTGTATTTACAAGAAAGTGAGTGGGAGCACTACAACATTTCTGATAAGTATATGTGAATGACATATTGTTGATCGGAGATAATGTAGAATTATTCTGCAAAGCATAAAGGAATGTTTGAAAGGAGTTTTTAAAAGAAAGACCTCGGTGAAGCTGCTTACATATTGAGCATCAAGATCTATAGAGATAAATCAAGACGCTTGATAAGTTTTTCAATGAGTACATACCTTGACAAGATTTTGAAGTAGTTCAAAATGGAACAGTCAAAGAAGGAGTTCTTGCCTGTGTTACAAGGTGTGAAGTTGAGTAAGACTCAAAACCCGACCACGGCAGAAGATAGAGAGAGAATGAAAGTCATTCCCTATGCCTCAGCCATAGGTTCTATAAAGTATGCCATGTTGTGTACCAGACCTATTGTATACCCTGCCTTGAGTTTGGCAAGGGAGTACAATAGTGATCTAGGAGTATCTTTGGACATTGGTCAAAATTATCCTTAGTGGAATAAGGATATGTTTCTCGATTATGGAGGTGACAAAAAGGTTCGTCGTAAAGGTTTACGTCGATGCAAATTTTGACACTAATCCAGATGACTCTAAATCTCAATTTGGATACATATTGAAAGTGGGAGCAATTAGCTAGAGTAGCTCCGTGCAGAGCATTGTTGACATAGAGATTTGCAAAATACGTACGGATCTGAATGTGACAGACCCGTTGACTAAATACGTACGGATCTGAATGTAGCGATGTGAACTAGATTATTGACTCTAGTAAATCCTTTGGGTGTTGGTCACATGTCGATGTGAACTATGGGTGTTAATCACATGGTGATGTGAACTATTGGTATTAAATCACATGGCGATGTGAACTAGATTATTGACTCTAGTGCAAGTGGGAGACTAAAGGAAATATGCCCGAGAGGCAATAATAAAGTTATTATTTATTTCCTTATATCATGATAAATGTTTATTATTCATGCTAGAATTGTATTAACCGGAAACATAAAACATGTGTGAATACATAGACAAACAGAGTGTCACTACTATGCCTCTACTTGACTAGCTCGTTGATCAAAGATGGTTATGTTTCCTAGCCATAGACATGAGTTGTCATTTGATTAACGATATCACATCATTAGGAGAATGATGTGATTGACTTGACCCATTCCGTTAGCTTAGCACTTGATCGTTTAGTTTGTTGATATTGCTTTCTTCATAACTTATACATGTTCCTATGACTATGAGATTATGCAACTCCCGTTTACCGAAGGAACACTCTGTGTGCTACCAAACGTCACAAGGTAACTGGGTGATTATAAAGGTGCTCTACAGGTGTCTCTGAAGGTACTTGTTGGGTTGGCGTATTTTGAGATTAGGATTTGTCACTCCGATTGTCGGAGAGGTATCTCTGGGCCCTCTCGGTAATGCACATCACTCAAGCCTTGCAAGCATTGCAACTAATAAGTTAGTTGCAGGATGATGTATTAGGGAACGAGTAAAGAGACTTGCCGGTAACGAGATTGAACTAGGTATTGAGATACCGATGATCGAATCTCGGGCAAGTAACATACCGATGACAAAGGGAACAACGTATGTTGTTATGCGGTTTGACCGATAAAGATCTTCGTAGAATATGTAGGAGCCAATATGAGCATCCAGGTTCCGCTATTGGTTATTGACCGGAGACGTGTCTCGGTCATGTCTACATAGTTCTCGAACCCGTAGGGTCCGCACGCTTAAAGTTCGATGACGGCTATATTATGAGTTTATGTGTTTTGATGTAACGAAGGAGTTCGGAGTCCCAGATGAGATCGGGGACATGACGAGGAGTCTCGAAATGGTCGAGACATAAAGATCGATATATTGGACGACTATATTTGGTAATCAGGAAGGTTCCGAGTGATTCGGGTATTTTCGGGAGTACCGGGGAGTTACGGCCATACGGGAAAGGAGAGAAAGGCCTCAAAGGGTGGCCGCACCCCTCCCCATGGGCTGGTCCGAATTGGACTAGGGAGGGGGGGCGCCCCCTTCCTTCCCTCTCCTTTTCCCTTCCCTTTCCTTCCCTCCTACTCGTACTACTTGGAAGCGCTCCTAGTTCTACTAGGAAAGGGGGAATCCTACTCCCGGTGGGAGTAGGACTCCCCTAGGGCGCGCCATAGAGAGGGCCGGCCCTCCCCCTCCTCCACAACTTTATATAAGGGGGCAGGGGGCACCACAAAGACAAAACAATTGATCTCTTGATCTCTTAGCCGTGTTCGGTGCCCCCCTCCACCATAATCCACCTCGGTCATATCGTAGAGGTGCTTAGGCGAAGCCCTGCGTCGGTAGAACATCATCATCGTCACCACGCCGTCGTGCTGACGAAACTCTCCCTCAACACTCGGCTGGATCGGAGTTCGAGGGACGTCATTGAGTTGAACGTGTGCAGAACTCGGAGGTGCCGTGCGTTCGGTACTTGATCGGTCGGATCGTGAAGACATACGACTACATCAACCCCGTTGTGCTAACGCTTCCGCTTTCGGTCTACGAGGGTACGTAGACAACACTCTCCCCTCTCGTTTCTATGCATCATCATGATCTTGCGTGTGCGTAGGAATTTTTTTGAAATTACTACGTTCCCCAACAACCACCAGTTGAAGATTCGAGAGCAGGACATACCTAAGACAGCTTTTACTACGAGGTACGGGCTGTATGAGTATATCATTATGTCATTTGGTCTGACTAACGCACCTGCTTATTTTATGAACATGATGAACAAAGTGTTTATGGAGTTTTTGGATAAGTTCGTCGTAGTGTTCATTGATGATATTTTGGTCTACTCAAAGAACGAAGAGGAGCATTTGCGTTTGGTACTTGGGAAGCTCAGAGAACATCAGTTATACGCCAAGTTCAGTAAATGTGAGTTTTGGTTGAAGGGAGTTGGATTCCTCGGACATGTTATATCCGGAGAAGGTATAACAGTAGATCCCACCAAGGTTGTCACTGTGACAAATTGGGAAGCACCAACAACAGTTGGAGAGATCCGGAGTTTTCTTGGACTTGCAGGATACTACCAGAGATTCATTGAGAATTTATCAAAAATTGTGAAGCCTATGACGGAGTTGTTGAAGAAGGATACCAAGTTCAAATGGACTGATGAATGTGAGGCCAGTTTCCAGGAGTTGAAGAAACGTATGGTTACATCACCGGTATTGATTCTGCCAGATCAGAGCAAGGATTATGAGGTGTATTGCGATGCTTCACATCGAGGACTTGGAGCATTGCTTATGCAGGAGGGAAGAGTTGTTTCGTATGCTTCACGACAATTGAAACCTCATGAGTTGAATTATGCCACGCATGATTTGGAGCTAGCAGCCGTAGTACATGCATTGAAGACTTGGAGACATTTTCTCATTGGAAACCATTGTGAAGTATACACGGATCACAAGAGTTTGAAGTATAATTTCATGCAGAAGGAGCTAAATCTCAGGCAAAGGAGATGGTTGGAGCTCATCAAGGATTATGATATGAGATTGCATTATCACCCCAGAAAGGCTAACGTAGTAGCCGATGCGTTGAGCCGTAAGAGCCATGTCAACACACTAATGACGGGAGATTTACTGAAGGAGTTAGTGGAGGATCTTCGTGAACTATGTTTGGAGATAGTTCCGAGAGGCTATGTTACAACATTGGAGATTCAGTCTACTTTGATGGATAAGATCAGAGAAGCTCAGAAAACTGACAAGGAGGTTGCCTCTATAAAGGAGAAGATGAGCAAAGGAAAAGCTAAAGGATTTCGTGAGGATGAGCATGGTACCCTATGGTTTGATGACCGTGTTTATGTGCCTAACGACCCGGAGATCAGGAAGTTGATTCTGCAGGAGGCCCATGATTCACCATACTCAATTCACCCAGGAAATACCAAGATGTATTTGGATTTGAAGGAAACTTTCTGGTGGACCGAATGAAGAAGGATATTGCAGAGTATGTAGCAGTTTGTGATGTAAGTCAAAGAGTAAAGGTAGAGCATCAGAAGCCAACAGGATTGCTACAGCCATTGCCGATACCCGAATGGAAGTGGCATAAGCTAGGCATGGATTTTATCACGGGATTACCCACGACCCGCTCAGGCTATGACTCGATATGGGTTGTAGTCGATCGCTTGACGAAGGTAGCTCATTTCATCCCAGTGAAGACCACTTACACCAGTGCTAAGTTGGCAAAGATATACATGATCAGGATCGTATGTCTGCATGGAGTTCCGAGGAGCATTGTATCAGATAGAGGAACTCAGTTCACCTCAAAGTTCTGGAATCAATTGCACAAAACCTTGGGTACCAGGCTAGAGTTCAGTATAACTTTTCATCCCCAGACAGATGGACAGACCGAGAGAGTCAATCAGATTTTGGAGGATATGCTGAGAGCTTGTGTGCTAGATTATGGATCTAGTTGGGACGACAATTTGCCATATGTAGAGTTCTCCTACAAAAACAGTTATCAATCCAGTTTGAAGATGTCCCCTTTCGAAGCCTTGTACGGAAGGAGGTGCAGGACCCCATTGTCGTGGGATGAAGTTGGAGACCGCCAGTTGTTTGGACCGGATTTGATTAAGGAATCTGAACAAAAAGTGATATTAATTCATGATAGGCTCAAGGTAGCCCAGTCCACACAGATTCTAAATGCAAGGAGACAGTTTATGAAGTCGGAGACCGAGTTTATCTTCGAGTATCTCCACTTCGGGGAGTTAAGCGCTTTGGAGTTAAAGGAAAGTTAGCGCCGCGCTTTGTGGGACCCTACAAAGTTTTGGAACACATGGGAGAAGTTGCCTACAAGTTGTAGTTGCCTGAAGGATTGTCGGGAGTTCATGACGTGTTCCACGTCTCCCAGTTGAAGAAGTGCCACGCAGAGATGGCGGACATAGCGCTGAGAGATACAGTACCGTTGGAAGCAATTCAGTTGGATAGTGATTTGACCTATGAGGAGAAACCAGTCAAGATTCTCGAGTATGCCAGCCGAGTCACCCGCAGCAAGGTTATCAAGTTTTGCAAAGTCCAGTGGAGCCACCACACAGAGGACGAAGCCACCTGGGAGCGAGAGGAAGAACTGCTGAAGGACCACCCTCACCTATTTTCTAGCCAACCCGAATCTCGAGGGCGAGATTCATCTTAAGGGGGATAGGTTTGTAACATTCCAAATTTTCAATTTGGAATGTTATACATTAAGTCATCACTGCATATCATATTTTATTTGCTTTTGGCCTGATCCAGAAATTGTATGCAACTCAAGGACCCACGAAGAGAGTTGGGGATTTCGTTATTTTCATATTTGGGTTTTCCTCAAATTTTGAAAATAGGATCATTGATTTTATTTATTTTATCTTATTTCTATAATAAAAATATGAGAGAGGGAATAAAATGACTTTCCCAAAATAAAGAAATATTGAAGGTTTAATAAAAAATCAAGTAAGAGTTTATTTTCGGAGTTTTCTCGCTATTTTATTTGAATTTAGAAAAAAATGCACATTTTTGAAAACTGCATTTTAGGGCCAAGAAAATGTTCATCTTGTTCCAAATATTGTATTTAGATGGTGAAAAATTGTTTTGGCATTTTTAGATTTTCATTTATTTTTCTAAGATTTTTCTTAGTTCGGCGGGATTATTTAAAAAAAAGTCTCCGCGCCCGACTGGGCCGAAAGCCCAACTGAGCCAGGCCGGCCCGCGCCACCCCGCCGCCTTCCCCGCGATGCACCTTCGTCGACTTGGACTCCAAGTCCGAGTCGGACTCCGCCGAGCCACCGCCGCCTTGCCCCTTCCCCAAGCCGCAGCCCCCCCTCTTAAATAGTCGCCGCCGCCTTCCCCAGCCCCGCCACCCGACCCGCCCCGCCGTCGTTAGCCGCAGCAGCAGCCGCCGCCGCCTAGCGCCACCGCCACCGAGCCGCTGCCGCCGCCTTGTGCCGCCGCCGCCTCCCGCCGCAGCCCCGCCACCCCACGTCGCCCCGCCGCCACACCGGAACCCCGCCGGAGCCCCGCCGGAGCCGAGTTGAGGTAGCCGCCCGCCGTCCCAGTTTTTCTAAAGAAACCGATCCAGTTTTTTTAGAAAACCCTAGATTCGTTTTTTTAATAGATCGGATTTTTTGCCGGTTTATTTATTTAGCGAGCATTCGCTCGCACGTTCGTTCTAACACACGCGTTCGTCGTTTAGTTTCAGTTAACGAACGTTTGTTCATTAATCTGTTCATCGTTTTTCTTTTTCTCGGATTTTCTATGATTATTTCTGATCGTGATTTCTGATCCGATTTTTGTTTTAGTTTATCTTTTCGCTCGTTTATTGGAATCAGACGATTCAAGCGCCTAGAGTTTCGTCTCGAAACCCTCTTTTTGTTTAACCAACTCAAACAAGTTTTTGCATCTGTAAAATTTGACTTAGGTCCAGATTAGTAAACAAAGTTTGTTTCTTTCGCCGTTTGACTTTCCTTGCTTCGTTCGATTTGATTCTTTTGCAAACCAGAGTTCTTAAGTTGAACTTTCTGGTTAGAGTTCTTATTTGAGTTTTACCCGTGCATTAGATGAGTACTTATTGTATGCTTGTTTGTTCGCGATAGAGTACCCGGAGTGCGCCACTTGCTACTTTGAATCTCTAGGTTTCACGGATCATCAGCAAGGCAAGTAACACTTTGATCATACCTCTTTACTACCCAGTTTTATTACATTAGATCAATCCTCAAACAATTGCATGATTAGGATCTAATTAATATGTGTGTTTTGGGAAGTAGATGAGGTAGGACCTATTACCTGTTTTATTATCAAACCCTTGGGAGTTACTTCTACGTTTGCTTATCATGCCATGCTATGCTAGTAGACGTGGATTGGGTGAGTGTATCCATGACAGATGTGAGATTGTTAATTAATGGTTTATTTAAGGTGGCAACTGTAATACACATCTAGGTGGATTGAGGCTCCCGGGTATTCCAACGATTGCCTGTTTTTCTTTATGGACCGCCACCCAGGCCCAAAGGGATCATGAGATTATTCATACTAGAAACTTCCGTGTGCAGCCACAAGCTACTATGGGCTCTAGCATAGTTGACTAAGTCGTGCGAACTCTTACAGTGGTAGACTAGCAGATGTAGGGGATGTAGGTTGGTACTGTCTACCCGATCGTAAGGTGCTAGCACTTCTGAAAGACTGTGTCTCGGACATCCGTTTCTCAAACATCATGAAGTGCGAGAATCCCAATGGAGGAGATCGAGTCTTGCGGGGAAAAGTGCGCAAACCTCTGCAGAGTGTATAAACTAATCATGGTTAGTCGTGTCCCCGATTATGGACGTCTTGAGTATCTAGTACTTGGATTATCATGTGAATCTCATCATGTTACTTTAATTAATTTTGTTGGGTTTTAATGATGATGCTTAATTGGGATTGAGAGGGTGTCTACACTCTCAATGTTTAACAACTACCATGATAGTTAAATAAAATTTATTCCTTTGTAGTAGGGAAAAAATGGCTTTATGGAAAGACTGTAACCATAGAGCTTTCCACCAGCCATATATGCATGTAGTATAGTTTTATTCTTCCATTACTCTCTATGTGTTACATTGCCAGCATATTCCATGTGCTGACCCATTTTTGGGCTGCAACATTCATGTTGCAGACTTTTCAGACGACGAGTAAGGTGCCTATATGTCGTGGTTCTATACTCAGTGATACCATTGGAGTTGATGGACTCACTTATCTTACAAGCATTTCGCTGTTATCGTTATTAGATGGCCTTAAGCCATATTTATTGTAATAAGTTCTCTTTTGAGACACTTGTTGTAATAAGTGTGTGATTGCTACTCTGTTATAAATCCTTCAACTACTGTGTGTGTCAGCATTACTGATCCAGGGATGACACTGAAGCACAGAGATCGGACTGTTTGAGGTCTGGTCACTACATAACACACCTCCTAATCCAATTCCACTAGCTTCACATTCAAGCTCAAAAGTCTTATTAAAATTAGGAAGTTGGAGTAAAGGAGCATGTGTCAACTTATCTTTCAATACCGTGAAGGCTTCTTCCTGTGCGGTACCCCGAAGAAAAGGCACATCCTTCTTTGTAAGCTCGTTGAGAGGTGCAGCAATGGTGCTGAAATCTCTCGCATAACGCCTATAGAAACCAGCGAGGCCAAGAAAACTCCTCACTTGTGTGACCGTTTTGGGCTGCGGCCAACTGTCAGTAGCTTCAATCTTGGCTTTATCAACTTCAATTCCCTGTGGAGTAACAACATAGCCAAGAAAAGATACTCGGTCGGTGCAAAAGTTGCACTTTCCAAGGTTACCAAACAAACATGCATCACAGGGTATGTTGTTTTTATTGCTCTACGTGAGATGGTGGCTATCATTTGTGCTTGCACTAGATAGAGGCAAATGTGTTCCGTCCTGGGATGAGATGGTGGATATCGTTTGAGGAAGTTGACTTTGACGATCTGACTACGAACGTGCGAGGACGTCGCGCCTTAGCAATCGCTAAACCAACTTCGAGAGGTTATTGACCATGCTGGAGCACGATCAACCTGACCACGAAGGTCTGTTTCCTGCGAAGAACAAGCAATTAACTAAGATCCCAATCTGGATATTGCGAATATAAGATGAAAGCTTTATTGATCAAGGTGGGGTTCTGTGACGCCTTTGTCTGGTCGTTGAACACAAACGAAGTACGCGAAGTTGCAGCTATGGCGAACTTTAATATAAACAAAACCCAAAGTCTAAACAACGCCCTAAGGGTTGTATATATGGAGGAAGAGGGGGGGATTTCATGGCCCCTGGAGGAGGGGTCCGAAACCAACCCTAACTCTTGTTTCCCCACACATACGAACTCTAAAAACAGCCTATACTTAAGTATTTCGAAAATACATGGGCCTGGCCCAATAATAAGGTGACGCAGCACCTAGAATAGCCTCTGGACGAAATTTATGAAGTGGTATCTTGTATATTTCGTCCAAGGCTTCATGCACTCCTTATGGTGGCTTCAAAGTCCTGAAATCATCACTTGTAACTCTATTCTTGATCCCCTTGCGCATGCCATCATCTCCATGCTTGAACTTGCTCCAAGGTTCATCTTTCTTGTCCAAACTAGGCCCTTCATTTGTAAGCAAAACAAATGTATCCAATTTAGGCAGCATCATATTCTCATGAACATTAGAATCGTTACCAAGAAACGAAAGTACCTGATAATTCAATTGGCGTGCGCGAGCTCTAGTAATTGGTCCAGTATGTATAGCAGCGGGGGCTATGGGTGTAACAATGGTATTGATGTCCTCATCAGGATTGGCTCGATGCCAAGGTCAGATTTTTCAACCTCTCCAAGAACCTCAAGGTAAATGTTGCAGCTCCATCGTGATAGCAAATTCCTCAGGCTGAAGCTTCTGTTGAGCATGTTGAAGAAATGAAAGCGCAGCTGAAGAAATTCTGGCTGCTGAAGAAGCTTCAAGGGCAGCTAAAGAAATTCCTGCTCCTCCTGAAAAACAACCACCAATGTTGCGCCTGAAGAACAACCCAGGCCAGTTAAAGAATCTACAGCGCATGAAGAAACTGAGAATGCCAGGGGGACTGCATCAGTCGTGCCTGAAGAATATACACCAACTTTATCCTCTGCTCCTCCTGAAAAAATTTCAAAGGTGAAGAAAACCACACTTCTTTCTGCATCAGAAGTGAAGTAAACAAAGGCTGCGAAGAAGGAAGCCGTGACGAAAAGGAAAGCATCAACCTCTACAGAGTCCTCAACACCTAAGAAAATGAGGACTTTGACGAGCTCTTTCAGTGAACCAATTGATGTTGTTCAAATTTCAGTTGTGCCATCAAAGGAACTAGTTCCTTTTGGTGAAGAATATGTCATTCCTGATGATGACATTGATGAAGAAAATCCTTCTACTGCTTCCTCAAAGAAGTTGGACAAAGAAATTAACATGGATGTTGTTGTTTCAACTCCACTAGTATCATCACCTATGCCTCAGTTCACAGCTGAAGAGGCGGGCACTGAAGAAATTGATGAGGATGTGGATATTGGCTCAACCACTCCTATTCTGAATGATGATTATTGTGAAAATCTTCACCCCAATTCTCCAATCGCCACACCTCTACATCAAATTCCTTAGTCCCCAGTGCAGACTGAATAAATATTGACAGGGTCTGAAGGATGTCAAACTTCTCCGCAGTCCATTCCTGGAGCAATTCTAGCTGCATTAGCTGAAGAAATGGAGAACCAGACTACTGCTGATGAAACTGCCGCTTCAATTCCTCAGTGTTCTCCACCAAAAGTTGTGACTGAAGATATTGTGAGGCCTACTACTACAAATCTTCAGCCCAAGCCTCAAAATCCTCAGTCTGGCACAAAGAGGCCAAAATTCAAGAATGCTTATTTCTTTGGTGAGCATCGTTTCTTCACTCATGAAAATCCTTATGACTCAGCAAGACTAAGGTGCAAGAGGTTTTGACTACAAGTCAGATAGATTTTTATGCCTCTGTACTGTTTGACAAGGACAAAGTCTTCCAATACCGCCAAATTCCTCATGTGGATATGGACTCCATTCCATGCTTTCAACCAATTCTGAATGTTCTTCACGAAGCTGGACTCCTCAATTTCCGTGCTGACATTTGCAATTGGAATGAAGAGCTTATTCTTCAGTTCTATGCAACTACACCTCACTGGCAATGTCACTGATGTCAATTCATGGGTTTTGGATTGGATGGCTGAAAACACTCACTATAAAGCTCCGACCTCTGAACTACTTCATGCCATCCCAGTCAGCCCTCCAGCTGAAGGTGCAAGGCTTATCTACAAGGAAACTGAACTTCAAAATCATCTCATGCAAGTGTTGATGAAGCCTTTGCGTCCAAGCCAAGATCCAAGAACCACTTTCCTCGTGAAGGATTTGTTGTATGTGCCAAGGACCATATATAGCATATTGACCAAAACCCTCAGCCCAATTAAAGGCCACAACTCTGAAGATTAAGAAGTTGTTGGCATCACGAAGAATCTGATGTTCAACATCATTCATGAGATTCCCATTAACTATCACGATTTGTTCATGAGGACTTTGGCTAATGTTGCGTTGTCATTGTTTTAATTGAAGCCCTATGCTCCTTGGATAATGAAATTCATCAGAACCAGGTCTTCAATTCCATACAAGGTTAATTTTTAGAATCACCTCAACTTTCTGCCTCCTATTGAAGTCCTCAAAAGGACTATTTCCTCATTTGATGAAAAAGGCAAAGTTGATGTTATTGATGAAGGCACTCGTCCATTGGATGGTCAATTTCGTAAGGATGCATCTTAGTCCACCAATGATGACTCTGCAACCCAAGACTCTACTGCTAAAGCCACTAAGCAAAATCCTCAAGCCACTGCCCCTCGTGTGATGTCTGATCGTGAGCTGATTCTAAGTCTTCACCAAAAATTTGATCGCAATCACAAGTGGTGGGTCAAGCATCAATTTGGCTCTATTCTTCAGAACATGACTATTACTCAGAACACTGAAATAAGAACCATTACTATGTGCATGAAATCTTCGATCGCACTTGGGCTATACTTTCTCATTATTTAGAGTGATGAAGACCTCAAGAAGGTGGACTTTCAGTAGAACCATGATTGCTCTTATCCTCCTTCGAAGAAATTCAAGAAGGTCAAAGTTCCTCAGTTGGTTACAAGTTCATATTCTTCATCGTGTGAGATGGATGAAGCTGAGGATCTCGAGGACTGATGTGACGGCGGCCCGATCTTTCGATGAGAGTGGGGATAACTATCGATTTGGTGGATTTTGACCTTGACGATCCGGCTATACCGTACCCGACGATGCGCCTCAATAATCGCTAAACTAATCTCCAATGGTTATTGACCTTGCCGTAGGCACAATCAACCTGAACAATGAGGTTCGAGTTCCTACAAGCAACCAAAGGACCAGCAAGAACAAAGGTGAATTGCAACTGAAATTCCGAACGATAAATTGAGTACACAAACTAGATGAAAAGTTGGGGTTCCACTGTGGATCTGACAAGACAGTAGTCCTACACGTCTCATAGATGCGAATTGTAGCAATGGCTAGACAATACAATAAAACTCGGGTCTAAACCCTAATCTAGACTACTATTTATTAAGAGTAGGCGTGCGGCCACGTCCGTCGTTGTGTCCCATCCGGACTGTCGGTTGTGGTCCGACTGCAGAGGCTAACATGGCAGGCAGATTGCAAGATGACGTGTGTGTAGAAGCACCTGGTGCAGCCAAAAAGTACAAGGCCCACGTTCGTGGCTGATCCTGACTCATTAACCCAAATCCATTAGTCCTTGTGCACTTCATGCATGTGCATGCACATGACATGCTTGGTGAATGGAATTGATTCGGTGGTGGACATGCATGCACTGTTAATTCATCTGACTTGAGTGCACAGTTGTCTTCATCTCTAATCTCTCCTTTATTTCCGAGTACAAGCAAATCAGAACATGAGTGTAGCATCATATTTGCGTCAGTCAAATCATGTGTATAAAGGAGCAATAGTACCTGGCCATGTATTTGTCGCGCACACGCTCTAGTTATAGGACCAAGTGGAATAACTGATGTAGGACTTGCGACGGGTGTAACAGTAGAAGAGATGTCCTCATCACCCTCCCCCCCCTTCTTGAATTGAAGTCGTCCTCGACGATAGCTCATCATCCTCACCAAGGTATGGTTTTAAATCTGTAATGTTAAATGTGGGACTAGCCCCAAAATCTGCAGGTAGATCAAGCTTATATGCATTATCACTAATTTTTTCAAGCACTTTAAAAGGTCCATCCGCACGAGGCATTAATTTTAACTTTCGTAAATCTGGGAAACATTCTTTTCGCAAATGCAACCATACTAAATCACCTGGTTCAAATACAATTCTTTTCTGACCCTGACTACCGGCAAGTTTATGCTTGGCATTCATGCGTTCAATATTTTTCTTAGTCATCCCATGCATTTTTAATACCAACTTAGCGATATGTCCATTTTGCATCATGCTTTTATATCTATATTTATTGCATTATGGGCTGTTATTACACATTATGTCACAATACTTATGCATATTCTCTATTATTTTACAAGGTTTACATGAAGAGGGAGAATGCCGGCAGCTGGGATTCTGGGCTGGAAAAGGACCAAATATTAGAGACCTATTCTGCACAGCTCCAAAAGTCCTGAAACTTCACGGAAGTTATTTCTAGAATATATAAAAAATATTGGGCGAAAGAAGTACCTTAGGGGGCCCACACCCTGGCCACGAGGGTGGGAGTGCACCCTACCCCCTGGGTGCGCCCCCTGCCTCGTGGGCTCCCTGGTGGCCTCCTATGCCCATCTTCTGATATATGAGGTCTTTCGTCCAAGAAAAAATAACATGCAAGCTTTGGGGAAGAAACTCTGCCGCCATGAGGCGGAACCTTGGCGGAACCAATCTAGGGCTCCGTCAGAGCTGTTCTGCCGGGGAAACTTCCCTTCGGGAGGGGGAAATCCTCACCATCGTCATCATCAACGATCCTCTCATCGGGAGGGGGTCAATCTCCATCAACATCTTCACCAGCACCATCTCATCTCAAACCCTAGTTCATCTATTGTATCCAAACCTCAGATTGGTACCTATGGGTTGCTAGTAGTGTTGATTACTCCTTGTAGTTGATGCTAGTTGGTTTACTTGGTGGAAGATCATATGTTTAGATCCATTATGCATATTAATACCCCTCTGATTATGAACATGAATATGCTTTGTGAGTAGTTACGTTTGTTCCTGAGGACATGGCAGAAGTCTTGCTATTAGTAGTCATGTGAATTTGGTATTCATTCGATATTTTGATGAGATGTATGTTGTCATCCCTCTAGTGGTGTCATGTGAACGTTGACTACATGACACTTCACCATCGTTTGGGCCTAGAGGGAGGCATTGGGAAGTAATAAGTAGATGATGGGTTGCTAGAGTGACAGAAGCTTAAACCCTAGTTTATGCGTTGCTTTGTAAGGGGCTGATTTGGATCCATATGTTTCATGTTATGGTTAGGTTTACCTTAATACTTCTGTTGTAGTTGCGGATGCTTGCAATGGGGGTTAATCATAAGCGGGATGCTTGTCCAAGTAAGGACAGCACCCAAGCACCGGTCCACCCACATATCAGATTATCAAAGTACCGAACGCGAATCATATGAACATGATGAAAACTAGCTCGACGATAATTCCCATGTGTCCTCGGGAGCGCTTTCCTTTATAAGAGTTTGTCCAGGCTTGTACTTTTGCTACAAAAAGGATTGGGCCATCTTGCTGCACCTTATTTACTTTTATTACTTGCTACTCGTTACAAATTACCTTATCACAAAACTATCTGTTACCGATAATTTCAGTGCTTGCAGAGAATACCTTACTGAAAACTGCTCATCATTTCCTTCCGCTCCTCATTGGGTTCGACACTCTTACTTATCGAAAGGACTACGATAGATCCCCTATACTTGTGGGTCATCACTTAGCACGTTCTTTAACATCAAGGTTTACCTTCTCCGAAGATGGAATGGGTAATAAATCAATAGGCGCATGAGGTATAAATCCATAAACAATCTCAAAAGGGCATAACTTTGTGGTAGAATGAACTGAATGATTATAAGCAAACTCTACATGAGGTATACATTCTTCCCACATTTTTAAATTCGTTTTTAAAATATCCCTAAGCATAGTAGATAATGAACGATTAACCACTTCGGTTTGACCATCAGTTTGAGGATGACATGTAGTACTAAATAAAAGCTTAGTCCCTAATTTTGTCCACAACACCCTCCAAAAGTGGCTAAGAAATTTTGTGTCACGATCAGAAACAATTGTATTTGGCACACCATGTAAACGAACTACTTCTCTAAAGAACAAATCAGCAATGTGAGTAGCATCATCACTTTTATGACAAGGTATAAAATGTGCCATCTTAGAGAATCTATGGACAACAACAAATATACTATCCCTCCCCCGTCGTGTTCTAGGCAGTCCTAATACAAAGTCCATAGATAAATCTTACCAAGGAGTGCTAGGAACAGGAAGTTGCATATATAAACCATGTGGGTTCAATCTTGACTTAGCTTTTTGTCATGTAGTGCAGCATGCAACATATCTCTCCACATCCCTTCTCATTTTTCGCCTGAAGAAATGACCATCAAGGATGTCTTTTGTCTTCTTGATGCCGAGCCTACTTCAACTCGTTTTCAAGATGGTGTGGTGACGACTACTACTACGGAGACCATCAAGGACCAAGCTTTGGAGGCGAGCGACATGGTGACGAGCAAGGATGATGCTTCCATCTTAGGAGGCGAGAGTGATGATGTGCCATCTTCGGCTTTCATCCACGGCGACAACGATGATATGGTTGAGCATGGGATTTTCCCTTCGACCACGGTGACATATGATGCCTTGAGTGACTTGTGCCACCATATTGAGAATGAGAGTGACTTCACCACTAAACCCATATATGATGTGTTGCCACAATTCCCATGTGAGGAGAGCCACAACCCCCACCACTTGAGTGAGATGAGTGACTCCACCATACATGAGATTGAGTGCACCTACCTTGGGGGAGTGAGTGAACCACCACATAGAGAGAGTGAGATAGTTGATAGGTCATGTGAGGTCACTTTCAACACTAATGACTTGACCTCTACCTCTATTGTGTCTTCTCATTTGGTGCTAGGTCCATATATGATGACGTGCCGATTCACGACGACTTCGCCTCCCCTTGGATAAGACGATGGCCATGGTGGAATATGATGCACCGCCCACATGGTTCCATCAAGATGAAGATGACCACCATTTGGTCTTTCCCACCTCACCTACACCACTTGAGTGGAATGAACCAGGTAACATAGGTGAAGGTGATGCTCTAGTCCCACTAGTGGACATTATTGACATTGATTGCTTGCATGACGTTGATCAACCTATTACCATGCTTCATGCTAGTGCGACTTCCCCATGCGATGATTTACCCATTTATGATGAGTTTGATGATTGCCATGTGGTGTCTATTAGTTGTGATGCCATGTTGCATAGGATTTCTTGTGACAATTCTTTAGGTCACATCATGTTTGCCAATCCACTTGACTTTTCATATGCTAAGCATGAGATCAATCATATGTCATATTTGCAATCTCTTCATAGTGACTATGCATATGCTATTAAAATAAACCCAATTTGCACATATGGCATAGATGACAAGCCTATGGTTATTGGCATTTGTTTCTCTTGTGATGATACTGACATGCTACCTTTACATCATTTATCTCATATGCCATGCCATAACCACCTAGCTTCGGATATGCATTGTTTTGGATGTTGTCCATTTTCTCCATATGATGTTTCCAATATTGCTCATGAGGAGACCCCCATAGTTTCCTCATACATTTTACGAGATTTTGATTCATCCCATTCATTGCATGATCCCAATACTTGTGTGCACAATATACTCCCCATGAATCATAATGGTGTTGATGTGCCATATAATTGCATTCTCAATTTGTGTCCCCATCATGTTATACACAATAACTATTCTTTCATGATGGATGACATGTTCTTATACCATGCATCAAATTTCTTTGAGTGATGCTTATCTTATGCTAACACTCACGTGCACATACACATCATGATGGATGATGTGTACATTTACCACGCGCACAATTTCTTTGGTTTGTGTCTCTTTTGTGTAGGTACCCATGAATACTTGTCCCATGTACTGAATAAGAAAGGGATAAAGAGTTGGCTTACAATCACCACTTCACAAAATACATAAATATAGCATTACATCATCCAGAATACAATGAAGGTCCTACTACAGAACCAAATAAAGAAAGACAACCCCTAATGCTAGATCCCTGATCGTCCTGACTGGGCTCCACTACTGATCAAAAGGAAACGGAACAAAACAACGATCAAGATCTTCACCGAGCTCCCACTTGAGAGCGATTGCATCACCTGCACTGGTATCATCGGCACCTGCAAACTGTTTGGAAGTATCTGTGAGCCATGAGGACTCAGCAATCTCACACCCTCGCGATCAAGACTATTTAAGCATATGGGTAGGAAAAGGTAGTGAGGTGGAGCTGCAGCAAGCAATAGCATATATGGTGGCTAAATTACGCAAATGAGAGCGAGAAGAGAAGCAAAGCACGGTCGAGAAGCTAAAAGATCAAGAAGTGATCCTGAAACTACTTACGTTCAAGCATAGCATGAAATCGTGTTCTCTTCCCGGACTCCATCGAAAAGAGACCATCACGGCTACACACGCGGTTGATTCATTTTAATTAAGTTAAGTGTCAAGTTCTCTACAACCGAATATTAACAAATTCCCATGTGCCCATAACCACGGTCACGGCTTTTGAAAGTTCAAAACCCTGCAGGGGTGTCCCAACTTAGCCCATCACAAGCTCTCATGGTCAATGAAGGATATTCCTTCTCCCAGGACGACCCGATCAGACTCGGAATCCCGATTACAAGACATTTCGACAATGGTAAAACAAGACCAGCAAAGCCGCCCGATGTGTCGACATCCTGATAGGAGCTGCACATATCTCGTTCTCAGGGCAACACCGGATGAGCAATCCGTACAACTAAAACCAGCCCTCAAGTTTCCCCGGGGTGGCGCTGCAAGGGGCTCTAGTTTGGACCAACACTTAGACAAGCACTGGCCCGGGGGGTTAGAATAAAGATGACCCTTGAGTCTACAGAACCCAAGGGAAGGTGATAGGTTGTTAGGAAAATGTAAAACCAAGGTTGGGCCTTGCTGGAGGAGTTTTATTCAAAGCGAACTGCCAAGGGGTTCCCATAACACTCAACCGTGTAAGGGACGCAAAATCAAGGAACATAACACCGGTGTGACGGAAACTAGGGCGGCAAGTGTGGAACAAAACACCAGGCATAAGGCCGAGCCTTCCACCCTTTACCAAGTATATAGATGCATTAATTAAATAAGACATAACATGATATCCCAACATATCCATGTTCCAACAAGGAACAAACTCCATCTTCACCTGCAACTAGCAATGCTATAAGAGGGGCTGAGCAAAGCGGTAACATAGCCAAACAACGGTTTGCTAGGAAAGGTGGGTTAGAGGCTTGACATGGCAATATGGGAGACATGATAAAGCAAGTGGTTGGTATTGCGGCATAGCAATATAGCGAGCAACTAGCAAGCAAAGATAGAAGTGATTTCGAGGGTATGGTCATCTTACCTGCAAAATTCTCAGAGTTGATGAAAGCTTGATCCTCGTAAGCGTACTCAACAGGTTCCTCAATCACGTAATCGTATCCCGGCTCTACCCAAGGCAAGAACACAAGCAAAGGAAACCACAATCAACCACAGTGCAATGCGCAAGCAACATGATGCAAAACATGACCTGACATGCGGGATGTGAGAAGCAAAGCATATGCATGCTTCGGAAGGGAAAGATTGATCAAGGCATCAACTTGGCAAACCAAGTGCACCGCTAGAAAGATGAGTTGATTTTGGTTGAAATCGATATAAAGATCACCGGAAACGGATGCACGGTTTGCAAATGGCAAGCAAAACAAGAATGGCACAATTCTGCAATTAACAGCACGATGCCACCTAGACTGCAACAAGCAACTAAGCTACTGCACTCCAACATAGCAACAAAGCACACGACAGTGATCTACTCAAGTTGCTTGACAAAATATGAACACTGAGCTATGGCTATATCACACAAGAGCAGGTTCAAACAAGCATGTCAAAAGGGCAAAAGATATCAGCTTCACAGACTTAGTGAAAATAACATGTCAGGAATTAGCATCAGGAAGCAATGTTTAGAGCAAGCAAACAACATGCTACAGGAACATATCATAGCAATAAAAGGCATGGCATGAATCTACTCAAAGCATAGCACAAAAGTCCCTTACTGACCATAAGCCAAAAAGGATCAGAAGATATGATGGCACCCATGTAAACATAGCAAGTTTCGTTAACAGATTCAAACTTAACCGAAAACTGGACATGGCAAAAACAGAGTTATCAAGGCCTCTTTGCGAGCTCGATTCACTCATCACAAGGCATTGCATAAGCATAGCATCAGCAAGAAGACATGATCATGAAGCTAACCAAAGCAAGAACAAGTTCATAGCATGCTTGGATCAACTACAACAACCTTGGGAAAATTGATTAACATGTAAACAATCTGCCAGGAACATTTTATAGCAAAAGTAGAGCAAGATTAAGTCATGCCAGGGTACTCCATAATTGCAAACAGGCTCATGGATGGATAGATCACAACCATATGTCCAAATCATCCTTACTGAAGATACTCAAAAGAAGCATGGATCTCACTGTAGCATCATGAATACATGGCATAAAAATAACAGCAGAGCAAAGACTTAGTGAAATTCTAAGTCCCTGAAATCAGCAATATCACGAGAGCTACTTTGCATGCTTGTGCTAGTCACCACATTGATCACAAAAATACATGGCATACACCCCTGTAAAGATGGCATGACATAGACCAAAACACATGTGGAGCTCATGCCCATACGCAGCTCACAATAATTGTAGCAAAAATGACAAATGCTCATACTCTGATAAGAATCAGCACCTAACAATTTATAGCACTCTTGCACCCATGATTTGAGAATCAGGATGGACTCAAACAAGCATGTCACAATGGAACAAAACGAAGAGCACATCATGATGAACATTTTTATATATCATGCGCATGTAACGGAGCTACGGACACAGAGTTATGATATGATGAACATGGCCTGAAAATATCATAGATCTGGGGACTTGGAGAAAAATCAACCTCCGGGAAACTGGATGACGTTGTGCGGAATGGACGGATCCGGGCGCGAGATGAGGTGTTTGGATGAGCTCCCGGTGGATCTCATCCCGATCCACTGGATCCGGCCAGCGGGCTCCGGTGACGATTCCGGCGAGGCGCGGGGACGGCGCTGGGCGACGGAGGACGTCGGGGGCGGCGCGGAGTGCGGCGCGGTGGCGGTGGCCAGTGTGCTGCGGCGGCGGCGGGTGGCTGCGCCGGCGAGGCCGAGCCGAGGATGCGGCGGCGCGAGACCCGGCGGCAGGCGGCGGAGGTCTTTGGCGAAGGGCGGCGGAGCGCGCTGGCGGCGGGGGCGTGGAGACGGGCGGTGGGGCAGGCGCGCGGGCGGCGGGGCAAAGGGCGGCGACCGATCGGCATGGAGGAGAGAGAGGGCGGCGGGGTGACGTGTCGCCTCCTGGTTAGACGTGGACGGCGGCGCGGACATGTACGGCAGCGTAGTGGACATGTCCGGCGCGCGGAGGAGGAAGATCTAGGGTTTAGACTGCAATTTGGACGGGGGAGGCCTTTTTATAGGTAGGAGGAGGTAGAAGTGTCCAAATGGAGTGCGGTTTTCGGCCAAGCGATTGTGATCCGACGGCGGAGGACATGGAAGGGGTTTGGAAGAGTTATTGGGCCACTTTGGAGGGGTGTTGGGCTGCAACACACACGAGGCCTTTACGGTTCCCCGGTTAACCGTTGGAGTATCAAACGGACTCCAAATGGCACGAAACTTGATAGGCGGTCTATCGGTGGTGTACCAAGGCCGCCTGGCAAATCTCGGTCCATTCCGAGAATGTTCAACACCCGCACACGAAAAGAGGAAAAAGGGGGGCACCGAAGGATGTAGGAGTGTCAGATTGAGAAACGGACAACGAGGAAAATGCTCGGATGCATGAGACGAACACGAATGCAAATGCGATGCACATGATGACATGATATGAAATGCATGACATGAGAAAAAAGCAAAACAAAGACAAAAACCCAACCACGAAGGGAATCTCATATCGCATCTCCGGAAAAGGCAAGAGTCGGAGTTACAAATATGGAAAGTTGTATCCGGGGCGTTACATCATGATACTATGATCTTGCATTGTGCTCGTGCTTGCGATATATCATGTGCATTGCCTTTGCCGATTATTTGCTTCATGACATGATTGCCATGATTTCCTCTAGTGTGTTGCATCTTCGCTCCACTAGTTTACACGCCTTGATTACTATGCTTGCTTATGTTGCATCACCAATGATTCGTACTTGCTCATTTCATGCAGTTGATGACAACCATATACATGTTTTGCACATGATTGTTATTGCTTCTTGTCATATATCTCCATATGTTGCCTCTCTCATGCTAGATGATTTGCCATGTATTGAGTGCAAATATGCCTTTAGTGTTGATAATGAGTTTGCCCCCATAGCATTCTCACATATATGTGGAGATTTTGACATATTTCTTGCGAAGCATGCTTGTCTTACCTCTTTGCACCATATATTGGTGACATGAATATTGCCATTGTTGCGTCATATTATTCATGCACTTGTGCTTCTAATGGTTATGTACAAGAGAAGAGAACCATCATGATGGATGATGTGTTTATCTACCATGCACATATGTTCTTTGTTTTGTTGTGTGCATGTGTAGGATACTTGGACTTTGTGTCGACTTCCACATCACGTGAGTTGACCATTCGAGATCTTGAGAGCGAACCACCTTCTACCACGACGATTCTACATCGCACTTGCTTGTACTTCGGCATTGTGAAGGATGCACAAGGACACGCCTTCAAGGTGACATCTTTCATGAGCATGGATATTATGGATCATACTACTTGTGTTGCTTGCACCATGAGACTTATTGTTCATTTTGGACCACTTGATTGCACACATGTTAGATATCTTGCTTCGACTTGTTATTTTCACCGCTCCATGCATCATGATATATATGCCTTGTGTGTTGCATCCGATTCTTGGATTACTTGCTCCTATCATATGTTTGGCTGCAACAATGTCACTTCTTCACATATGCCATGTCCCATTGCTTGTCACATGATTGACTTGATTGCCTCACACATGATGAACAATTGCTCTTGCTATTGTGTTGAGTGCCATACTATATTCACTACACCCTATGCACATTATGCTTGGATTGTCTTGCACTTGTCCCATGTGTTTAGACACTTCATTTTATTTGGTGTTGTGAATGTTTCCTATGCCTACCATAGACCATTTGTCGAGTGCTTTATGCATGATTGCTATGACCATGAGGTATATGCTTATTCTCTTCTCACACACATTTGCATCACTATCTCACATTTACATGCTTGTTTCCATGATGACCTTCATTATGCTCAATTTTTGTGCTTACATGCCATGTCACAATCCTTTGTCACACTATATGCTATGCTTGATAACGACACTTGTTGGGTGACTCACCTCTTGAATGCTTGAGTTTGCACTAATGCTAACCACATTTGTTTTTCCAAGTGTTTGTTGTTCTTGCTCCTTTTGAAGGAATCACTAGACAGTGCGACATTGGAGAGTGCCCATTTCGAGCTTCAAGATGACAAGTACTTGGTGAGCATCCACTCCTACATGGTGACGCCATCCCTTTCCCATAGTGATTTGGATTTCGATCCAAGGTCGGATCTTTCCCAAGGAGCATCCTACGGACATCACCATGTCAAGAGTCCATTTGGCAAGTGACACGTGCGACATCTACTTCACATACACAAAGGTGAATCATCTCCTTCACACATGTTCACTTGACCCTCTCGAGGATGGTATACTACTTGACACTCCTCCTATGTGCATGCATAGGTATTGTTGGAGCTTCACGGATGTCGAGGAGGAGTGCAAGCGCCAAGGAATGACTACATCGTCCGCGAAGGAGGCATGGAAAAGAAGACGGAATAAAGGAGAAGAAGACAGAGCGGCTGGAGGAGCCAGGCCGAACATCCGGACCGCCGTCCAGATCATCTGGGATCAGTCGGATCATCCGGGTCCCCCTCCGGATCATCTAGGTAACTGCGTCCGAAGACACCCGAAGCTTGCAGAATCTCCACGGCGGATCCGGATCATCCGGACCCCCATCCGGATCATCCGGCCTTGCCTGCGTGCATGCCTCTGGGCCGAGGTCCATGTACCTGTTTCGCCCCCTCACTTACCCCCTTCGCCCACTAGACTATAAATAGACCTCCTCCACCTCCTTTCTAGGGTTAGCAAAGTAGTAGCTCATTTAGAGATAGAGCTTTGCTCATCCATTACGGATCTACTCCACGAGAGAGACCGCGACCCCTCTTCGGAGAAGATCCACCTTGGATTCAAGTCCCCTCAGGGGAAGATCCCCTTGTGGATTCAAGAGCTCCTCATGGAGATGAACCTTACCTTGTATCTTTCCCTTTGTTGTTCATGTACCTTGTGGATCTTGTGTGTTTGATTGACTAGTGGACGTGTGATTGGACTTGTTCTTGAGTGTTTCCCCTTGTGTTTTCTCTCCATTCTTCCCCGTTTTCTTCGTGTTCTTCGCGGGATCCGCTCCTTTCGTGAAAGATCGACCGTATAGGGTTCCACCCTACATCACATTCATACCTGTCAGCATCTTCAATAGCCATGTATTGCGTCTCATGATCAGAATCATCTCCACCGTGTTCTTCATGTGTAATAAGAGCCAAAGTCTCCTCATCAGAGTCACTAGCGGACTCATACCCACCATCCTCAGTAGCAATCATCACACGCTGAGATTTGCATTCTGTCGCAAAATGTCCTCTTCCCTTACAACCACAACAAACAATATCACTTGTGTGCCCTATTGATGCCATGGAAGAAGAAGAAGAGCTCTGCGCAGGCCCGGTGGGTGTGCTCTTGGGAGATAGGGGTGGTTGTGCCTTCTTTCTTGTATCATGGCTGGAGGTGGCACCTGATGGAGGTGCTGGTGCAGTGGAAGTAGAGGATGCACGTGCAGAAAAATTAGTTCGCGCTAATGCATGTCGATCCTGCACTTCATGTTCAGCTTTACAAGCAAGATGGAATAAACGAGTGATATTATTATACTCGTTATACTATAGAATGGTCTAAATCTCTCTATTTAATCCACCCATAAAACGTGCAAGCATAGCTTCATTCTCCTCAACAATACCACATCTAATAATGCCAGTTTGTAGTTCCTGATAATATTATTCTACAGAATTTTTTCCTTGTCTTAACCGCTGCAATTTTTGAAGTAATTCATGTTGATAATCTGGTGGAACCCAACGAGTACACATAGCAGTTCTCAAAGTAGCCCAGGTAGCTGGAATAGGATATAATCTACAATGTTCAGACCACCAAACACATGCAAAACTAGTGAAAGCACAAACAGCAGCAGGAACACGTCTCTCCTCGGGATATTGTAAGCATGTAAAACGTTGTTCAATTTCTAACTTCCAAGTAAGATATATATCAGGAACATATCTACCCTCAAACGGTGGAATATTCAACTTCAGTTTAGGAAAAAGGTCATGATCTCGTACCTCAGGTGGTGGTGCAGCCCTACCATTGCGATGATATACCTGAGGACGACCTAGTGGTGGTGGTGCTTGTGGTTGCACATAGTTCTAATTTTGATCAACCTCATCCTCGTATGGTCATCCACCTCTACAATAGCAGCAGGAGCTATAGAAGCATCAACAGCGACACCAGAATTTTGCCTAGGGTCAATGGGAAGGCGTTGTGCTCGTCCCACTTGATTTGGAAGGCGACGTTGTGTTGTTGTTGTAGAGGTGCGTTAGGTGCAGCCGGTGGTGGCGGTGGAAGACGCGCGAGCAATTCATTAAACTTGTTATCGAGCTTTGTTTCGAACGTCTTCTCCATGCCATCTATCCTCTCCATCGCCTCTTCAAATCTGTTTAGCACATCTTGCTCCTGTCCACTCATCATTTGCTGAAATTTATCATGCAACTGCTTATTCATCAAGTTCTCCCATTCAGTCTCGTCGGCTTGTGATCCTGCCATGGTTAGCAGCAATAGAAACACACAAGAATATGATCCTACAAACTACTAACAAGAGGTGGTGGTGGGTGTCACAAATCCGTCAAGCAAATCTCAAATTCTTACCAGTTCTTACCCAGCAGCAGGCGATGATCGGCAACCGTCATAGTCAAAACACTCAAAGCTTGGATAGAGAGATTACCAGAGAGAGTCAAACGCACGACATAGATGTATGTGGAGCTAGGAAGGCTTATAATACGGTAGCAAAAAGGGTCAGCAATAATCAATTCAGAGATGCAAAGTTGAATAAACGCTCAACGACGGTACTGTGCTGGTCCTAGGCTAGACCGTGCTAGAGACGCGAGCCTAGAACACTAAGAAAATCACGACGCTGCATGTAAACAAGGGAAAAATACACTCTGGAATTTTTTTTCGCTTTGTTTTTTTTGGCGCTCCTCTTTTTTTTTGCAAAAAATCACTATAATGGCGAGTGTCTCAAAACTCTTCCCTCGTCAAACTGACGGGATGGGCACGGAATTTTTTTGACCTTTTTTGGGAAATCATGGCAGCGATGACGAAAAAGTGTGACAAAAAATCACTATGATGGCATGTGGCTCAAAAGACTCTGAAAAGCCTAAAAAGAGGATAGGGAAAAAATATTTTTGCCTACGAAAAATTTGGCCTAAAAACTGTCCTTGGGTCTCCAGACTTTTGTTTTTGAAACCTACCCAGGCAAGGAAACACGAATCGGAAATTGGACGGATCTCGAAGACAAACCTAATATGAAAAGAACTCTGATTGGTGGTGGATATATGGTGGTAGAATATGGCAGCGATGGTGGTATATGGATATGGATTGGTGGTGGTATATGGATACGGATTGGTGGTGGTATATGGATACGGATCGGTGGCGGATAAGTGGTGGTGGTAGATGGCAGGGGCGATGATGATGGTGCGGAAGCGGCGTGATAACTTATGACCAGAACTCGAAACTCTAAAAGACTAGACTCTAAGACCAGCAACTAGACACGACGATGCAACCGCAAATTTAACAAAGCAAAATAATGAAAAGACTATGCAAAGGCTCGGACTGGTTCGGATATGATAAACTAACCCTAATTTTTTTTTGGCTTTTTCATGGACTGTAGATATGAAGAACAGACTCGATCTAAACTACGAAAAACTGTACAATCTCACCGAGCAACCTGAAAATCTGAAACCACTTGATAGAGGCGAGGGTGTACCGATGTTTCGATAAGATGGTGGCTACCGTTTTCGGTGGGAGTCGACCTTGACGATCCGAGAACGAACGTGCGAGACGTCGCGCCTTAACAATCGCTAAACCGACTTCCGAGGGTTATTGACCACACCGGAGCACGATCAACCTGACCACGAGGGCCTGTTTCCTGCGAGCAAACAAAGAACAAGCAAGAAACTACGATTGCAATCTGGATATTGCGAATATAGGAGGAAAGCTTTATTGATCAAGGTGGGGTTCTGTGACGCCTTTGTCTGGTCGTTGAACACAAACGAAGTATGCGAAGTTGCAGCTATGGCGAACTTTAATCTAAACAAAACCCAAAGTCTAAATGATGCCCTAAGGGTTGTATATATGGAGGAAGAGGGGGGAATTTCGTGGCCCTTGGAGGAGAGGTCCTAAACCAACCCTATCTCTTGTTTCCGCACACATACGGACTCTAAAAACAACCTATAATTAAGTATTTCAAAAATGCATGGGCCTGGCCCAAAAATAAGGTGATGCAGCACCTAGAATAGCGTCTGGACGAAATTTATGAAGTGGCATCTTGTATATTTCGTCCAAGGCTTCATGCAACCCTTATGGTGGCTTCAAAGTCCTGAAATCATCACTTGTAACTCCGTTCTTGATCCCCTTGCGCATGCCATCATCTCCATGCTTGGTCTTGCTCAAGTGTTCATCCCTTTTATCCATGCCAGGCCCTTCATTTGTAAGCAAAACAAATGTATCCAATTTCGGCAGCATCATATTCTCATGAACATTAGAATCATTACCAAGAAATGAAAGTACCTGATAATTTAATTGGCATGCACCAGCTCTAGTAATTGGTCCAGTATGTATAGCAGCAGAGGCTGTGGGTGTAACAATGGTATTGATGTCCTCATCACCACCTGGGCGAAGTAGAGGAATATGGTTGTCTCATCCTCGAGCTGGTGATCTCCAATGAAATAGCCAACTTGGAGGTCAAGATCGCGCTCCAGATGTACCGCGAGCATGTCGACCGCTTGGACGAATGCCTGCACAAGTTCAGGCAGAGCCAAGAGCTACTGTAGGCAAGGGCTGCTGGTCATGGTCTCATTGACGCTTTTTATTTTGTTGAGTCCTTTCGACGTGGATAGCTATGTATTTACAACAATCATAGTATTGCTCTGTTTATTGCTTTGTTTCAATGTGTGTACTCTGTTTTCCGTTCTTATATGTTTTGTTTCAATGTGTGTATATACGCTTTCCATTCTGTATATGTGGATGATAACAGCTAGATTCAAATTAGTATACAAAAACAGATAGAACATGGAATTCATAATATATATATATATATATATTAATTGTTCATTAGTTCATCACAGAATATATATAATATCATCACATATACATGATGATACTTAACTACTATGTACAATGCATAAAATTGAAAACGAATAATACTAAAACTAACAATCCCTCCTAGGCCAGTATTCCGGCAGCCCCTCGCCAGCAACTCCCTGGTGTGTGGCGTCTTCCCAGTGCGGAGGCAGTACTCCGCCTCCTCCGCGTCACAGCGCTTCACGTAACGATCTGCCTCTTGCTAGCGGACGAGCGCGAAAGATCTTGCCATTTCATTGGGCGCCCACCGGAGCTCCTTGTCGGTGGCACGCTGGAGCTTATCGGCCCACCTCCACGCAGCAATGAGGCGCCTGGTGCCTTTGACCTTCCCCGTGAAGGACCCGTCTTCGTACACCTCCTCCACATGACGACGCGCCTGCCCCCAAAGCTCCGCCGCCTCCTTTTACCAGGCGGCATCACAGGCTTCACAGTCCGCCTTGTACCTGGCTTCCTCCTCCGCCATCTCCTTCTTGAACGCCACTTGCCTGGCTTACTCAGCTGGCGGTATCGACTTCCACAGACAAATATTGTACTGGCCCCAAACCAATCCAAAGTTGGGCGGTCCGGCACAACCTCGTCTGGCAGCGCGTAGGGGTCCGCGTTGGTGCTATTCGAGTGAGCGTCCTCGGGGGGCGGCGACTCCTCGTCGGCGCATGGGAAGACCGGCGGTGCCATGGCAGAGATTTGAGAGAGAGAGAGAGCGTGCGAGCAAGGGGAGGATGTAGATGAGAACGCAGGCGGGACGACGTGAGCAAGGTAGTATTTATTGGCGGCCAGAATCTAGATTGACGGGAAGAGTACACACGCCGGTCGCCAGAATTTAAGAGTACTGTAGTTTGAATTACACACGATTCCCGCAGCAAAACCCGTGTGTGAACTTAATAGCTGACGGTTCCCAATACAGAACCATGTATGATTAATGACCCTCGTCACTCACCTACCAAACCTCGAGCCGCGAAATAGAGTGCCAATTGTGGGGGGGGGGGGGCGGTTGTCTTGCCAGATATTTACATTTTGTTTTTTGAACACCAGATATTTACATCGTCAGATTATTTTTTTAACTCGCACACAAGTACACAAAAATATGATTTTTCAAACCATTATGATTAGCTGTTGCATGTAGATGTACTTCAAATTTTAATTATGGTCATTAAATAAAAGGTCAAATGACACCTAGAATTTTCCAAATTTTTACATGACAGTTGTAGTAGTGCATGTTAAACGTAGAAAAAATTTGAAGGCCGTAAGAGGAAGCTATCCCCCATTCATCATCAAACATGCATTGTTCCGTCTCGGAACCATGAGCCTGCTAGTGAGTTGCTCCGGTTTGTGAGGGGTGTGTGTCCAAACCTTCTTAAAACAGGCCAATTTTTTTACCACATCATCTTGGTGGCATGACATTACATCAAGCAAGGTTTCATGTTTTTCTGATCATTTTTTTTATTTTTTGAAATTAAAATGCCATGGCACTCCATGCATGTGTCCATGTCGTGAGACCAATATGTTTGGAAATTCCTTCTAATTAACTACAGATGGAATTAACTCACAAACAAGTACACAAATGTGATTTTTCAAACCGTTATGGTTAGCCATTGCATGTAGATGTAGTTCAAATTTGAATTACGGTCATTAAATGGCTAGAAAATCACCTAAATATCTTTAAAAGGTCAAATGACCCCTGAAATCTTCCAAATTTTCACATGATAGTTGTATTAGTGCACGTTAAACATAGAAAAACATTTGAATGTCGTAAGAGGAAGTTATCTCCTGTTCGTCATCAAGCATGCATTGTTCCCTCTCGGAACCACGAGCCTTCTTGTGAGTTGCTCTGGTTTGTGAGGGGGGTCTGTCCAAACTTTCGTCAAATAGGCCAATTTTTTACCACATCATCTTGAAGGCATGACATTACATCAAGCAAGGTTTCATGTTTTTCTGATCATTTTTTATTTGTTGGAATTTAAATGCCATGGCACTCCATGCATGTGTCCATGCCGTGAGACAAATATGTTTGAAAATTCCTTCTAATATACTGCGCATGGAATTAACTCGCACACAAGTACACAAATATGATTTTTCAAACCGTTATGGTTAGCTGTTGCATGTAGATGTAGTTCAAATTTGAATTAATGTCATTAAATGGGTAGAAAACCACTTAAATATCTTTAAAAGGTCAAATGACCCCTGAAATTTTCCAAATTTTCACATGATAGTTGTATTAATGCACTTTAAATGAAGAAAAAAAATTGAAGGCTGTAAGGGGAAGCTATCTCTCGTTCTTCATCAAACATGCATTGTTCTCTCTCGGAAACACGAGCCTAGTGAGTGGCTTCAGTTTGTGATGAGGGTGTGTCCAAACTTTCGTCAAACATGCCAATTTATTACCACATCATCTTGGTGGCATGACATTACATCAAGCAAGGTTTCATGTGTTTCTGATCATTTTTAAATTTTTTGGAATTAAAATGCCATGGCACTCCATGCATGTGTCCATGCCGTGAGAACAATATGTTTGAAAATTCCTTCTAATTTACTGCACATGGAATTAACTTGCACACAAGTACACAAATACGATTTTCAAGCTGTTATGGTTAGCCGTTGCATGTAGATGCAGTTCAAATTTGAATTACGGTCATTAAATGGCTAGAAAATCACTTGAATATCTTTAAATGGTCAAATGACCCCTGAAATTTTCCAAATTTTCACATGACAGTTGTATTAGTGCACGTTAAACATAGAAAAAATTGAAGGCAGTAGGAGAAAGTTATCTCCCGTTCGTCATCAAACATGCATTCTTCCCTCTCGGAACCACGAGCTTTCTAGTTAGTTGCTCCGGTTTGTGAGGGGTGTGTGTCCAAACTATCGTCAAACAGGCCAATTTTTTTACCACATCATCTTGGGGGCATGAGATTACATCAAGCAAGGTTTCATGTTTTTCTGATTTTTTATTTTTTGGAATTTAAATGCCATGGCACTCCATGCATGTGTCCATGCCGTGAGACCAATATGTTTGAAAATTCCTTCTAATTTACTGCACATTGAATTAACTCGCACACAAGTACACAAATATGAATTTTCAAACCATTATGGTTAGCTATTGCATGTACATGTAGTTCAAATTTGAATTACGGTCATTAAATGGATAGAAAATCACTTAAATGTCTTTAAAAGGTCAAATGACCCCTGAAATTTTCCAAATTTTCACTTGACAGTTGTATTAGTGCATGTTAAATGTAGAAAAAATTTGAAGGCCATAAGGGGAAGCTATCTCCCGTTCGTCATCAAACATGCATTGTTCCCTCTCGGAAACACGAGCCTTCTAGTGAGTTGCTGATGAGGACATCAATACCATTGTTACACCCACAACCCCTGCTGCTATACATACTGGACCAATTACTAGAGCTCGCGCACGCCAATTAAATTACCAGGTACTTTCATTTCTTGGTAATGATTCTAATGTTCATGAGAATATGATGCTGCCTAAATTGGATACATTTGTTTTGCTTACAAATGAAGGGCCTAGCTTGGACGAGAAGGATGAACATTGGAGCCACCATAATGAGCGCATGAGGCTTGGACGAAATATACAAGATGCTACTTCATAAATTTTGTCCACAGGCTAGTATAGGTGCTCTGTCACCTTAATTTTGGGTGAGGCCCATGTAATTTCAGAATAGTCAAGCATAGGTTGTTTTTAGAGTCCGTATGTGTAGGGAAACAAGAGTTAGGGTCACAAAATTCCCCTCTCTTCCTCCATATATACAACCCTTAGGGCATCGTTTCGACTTTGGGTTTTGTTTAGATTAAAAGTTCGCCATAGCTGGAACTTTGCATACTTCGTTTGTGTTCAACGACTAGACCAAGGCATCACAGAACCCCACTTGATCAATAAAGTTTTCCTCTTTTATACGCAATATCCAGATTGCAATTTCAGTTTCTTGCTTGTTCTTCGGTTGCTTGCAGGAAATAGACCCTCGTGGTCAGGTTATCTTGCTCCGCCATGGTCAATAACCTCTCGGAGTTGGTTTAGCAATTGCTAAGGCGCGACGTCCTCTCACGTTCGTAGTCAGATCGTCAAAGTCTACTCACCAACGATAGCCACCATCTCATCGAAAGACGGGACACATTTGCCTCTATCAAGTGGTATTTAATTTCCAGGTTGCTCGATGAGAGTTTGTAGTTTTTCGTAGTCTAGATCAAGTCTGTTCTTCATACCTATAGTCCATGAAAAAGCCAAAAAATAGGGTTAGTTCATCATATCCGAAACAATCTGAGCCTTTACATAATCTTTTTAGGGTTTTGCATTGTTGAATTTGCGGTTGAATCGTCGTGTCTAGTTGCTGGTTAGTGTGTAGTCCTTTAGAGTTTTGAGTTATGTTCACAAGTTGTCACGCCGCCGCCGCATAATCATCATCACCGCTACCATATACCACCATCATCGTCACTGCTACCGTATGCCACCATCGTCATCACCGCTGCCATATACCACCATCGTCATCATCGCTGCCATATACCACCATCGTCATCACCGCTGCCATATACCACATATCCACTACCATCACGATAATTCGAGTCCACCTCCATCACAGATTCGCCACCAGTCCGTGTTCCACCGCCCTACATATATCCGCCACCAGTCCGAGTTTCCACCAGATTCATCTCCGCCACCAGTTTGAGTCCAGTATTGATTCCTTTGTTTTTGATTTCCAGATCACGCCATACTCCGAGTCGTGACCAAGTCGGACTCCCCAACTTTCATGCTACACGGAGTAGAAAAATAGTTCCAGTTTAAAAAAACTAAGTTTGGAAAATTCTGGCTAGCAGTTTTTAGACCATTTGTAGGCTTTTTCGAAAAAATTTGTTTTGGAGAAAAAAAAGAGTAAAAAAGGAAGAAAAAAGAGAAAAAAATTTCAGTGTGTGCTCCTCCCTAGTTTATGTGCAGCGCTGTGATTTTTTATTGTTCTAGGCTCGCGTCTCTAGCACGGTCTAGCCTAGGACTAGCACAGTACCGTCGTTGAGCGTTTATTCAACTTTGCATCTCCAAATTGATTATTGCTAACATTTTTGCTACCATATCATAAGCCTTCCCAGCTCCACATACATCTACGTCGTGCGTTTGACACCACCTGGCAATCACTCTGTCTAAGCTTTGAGAGTTTTGACTACAACGGTTTCCGATCACCACCTGCTGGTGGGTAAGAACTGGTACGAATTTGAGATTCGCTTGACTGATTTGTGACACACCAACACCACCACCACTTCCTAGTAGTCTGCAGGATCATATTCTTGTGTGTTTCTATTGCTGCTAACCATGGCAGGATCACAAGCTGATGAGACTAATTGGGAGAACATGATGAACAAACAGCTACATGATAAATTTCAGCAAATGATGAGAAGACAGGTGCAAGATGTGCTAATCATATTTGAAGATGCCATGGAGAAGATAGATGGCATTGAGAAGACGTCCAAAACAAAGCTCGATAACAAGTTTAATGAATTGCTCTCGCGTCTTCCACAACCACCACCGGCTGCACCTCTCGCACCTCTACAACAACAACAATGTCGCCTTACAAATCAAGTGGGACCAGCACTGCATGTTCCCCTTGAGCCTGGAATTTTTTTTGGTGCCGGTGCTACTGCTGTTGATGATTCTATAGCTCCTGCTGCTACTGCAGAGGTGGAGGACTATTACGAGGATGAGGTTGATAAAAATCAAAACTACGTGCAACCACCAGCACCACCACCAGCAGGTCGACCACAGGCATATAATCACAATGGTAGGGCTGCTGCACCACCTCCGGTACGAGATCATGACCATCTTCCTAAATTAAAATTGAATATTCCACCATTCAAGGGTAGATATGTTCCCGGTATATATCTTACTTGGGAGTTAGAAACTGAACAACGTTTTACATGTTTACAATATCCCAAGGAAAGACGTGTCGCTGCTGTTGTTTGTGCTTTCACTAGTTTTGCATGTGTTCGGTGGTCTGAACATTGTAGATTATATCCTATTCCAACTACTTGGGTTGCTTTGAAAACTGCTATGCGTACTCGTTGGGTTCCACCATATTATCAACGTGAATTGCTTCAAAAATTGCAGCGTTTAAGACAAGGAAATTTTTTTGTAGAAGAATATTATCAGGAATACAAACCGGCATGATTAGATATGATATTGTCGAGGAGAATGATGAGGACATTAACACCATTGTTACACCCATAGCCCCTGCTGCTATACAGACTAGACCAATTACTAGAGCTCGTGCATGCCAACTAAATTATCAGGTACATTCGTTTCTTGGTAATGATTCTAATGTTCATGGGAATATGATGCTGCCTAAATTGGATACATTTATTTCGCTTACAAATGAAGGGCCTGGCATGGATAAGAGGGATGAACACTGGAGCAAGACGAAGCATAGAGATGATGGCATGCGCAAGGGGATCAAGAACGGAGTTACAAGTGATGTTTTCAGGACTTTGAAGCCACCAGAAGGAGTGCATCAAGCCTTGGACGAAATATACAAGATGCCACTTCATAAATTTCGTCCTGAGGCTATTCTAGGTGTTGTGTCACCTTATTATTGGGCCAGGCCCATGTATTTTCGAAATACTTAAGTATATGCTACATATAAACTGGCTGGAGATAAGGGTAGAAAACATGTTGTGTTTGCACCTGGAGATCTTGTTTGGTTACATTTGCGTAAGGATAGATTTCCTAATTTGCGCAAATCAAAACTAATGCCATGTGCTGATGGTCCTTTTAAGGTGTTAGAGAAAACAAATAATAATGCATATAAACTTGAGCTGCCTGCAGATTTTGGGGTTAGTCCCACTTTTAACATTGCAGATTTGAAGCCTTATTCGGGTGAGGAAGATGAGCTTCCGTCGAGGACGACTTCGTTTCAAGAAGGGCAAGATGATGAGGACATCAGTACCATTGTTACACCCACAGCCCCTGTTGCTATACATACTGGACCAATTACTAGAGCTCACGCACGCCAATTAAATTATCAGGTACTTTCATTTCTTGGTAATGATTCTAATGTTCATGAGAATATGATGCTGCCGAAATTGGATACATTTGTTTTGCTTACAAATGAAGGGCCTGGCATGGATAAGAGGGATGAACACTGGAGCAAGACCAAGCATGGAGATGATGGCATGCGCAAGGGGATCAAGAACGGAGTTACAAGTGATGATTTCAAGACTTTGAAGCCACCATAAGGAGTGCATCAAGCCTTGTACGAAATATACAGGATGCCACTTCATAAATTTCGTCCAGAGGCTATTTTAGGTGCCGCGTCACCTTATTATTGGGCCAGGGCCATGTATTTTCGAAATACTTAAGTATATGATGTTTTTAGAGTCCGTATGTGTGGGGAAATAAGAGTTAGGTTGGTTTCGGACCCCTCCTCCAAGGGCCACGAAATCCCCCCTCTTCCTCCATATATACAGCCCTTAGGGCGTCGTTTAGAATTTGGGTTTTGTTTAGATTAAAAGTTCGCCATAGCTGCAACTTCGCGTACTTCGTTTGTGTCCGACGACCAGACCAAGACGTCATAGAACCCCACCTTCGTTAATAAAGCTTTCCTCTTTTATTCACAATACCTAGATTGCAATCTCAGTTTCTTGCTTGTTCTTCATTTGCTCGCAGGAAATAGACCCTCGTGGTCAGGTTGATCGTGCTCCGGCGTGGTCAATAACCCTCGGAAGTTGGTTTAGCGATTGCTAAGGCGTGACGTCTTCGCATGTTCGTAGTCGGATCGTCAAAGTCGACTCCCATAGAAAACGATATCTATCTCATCGAAACATCAGGACACCTTCGCTTCTATCAAGTGGTATCAGATTTCCAGGTTGCTCTGTGAGATTTTATGGTTTTTTGTAGTTTTAGACCGAGTCTGTGCTTCATACCTACAGTCCATGAAAAAGCCAAAAAAATTAGGGTTAGTTCATCATATCCGAACCAATCTGAGCCTTTGCATAATCTTTTTAGGGTTTTGGATTGTTGAATTTGCGGTTGCATCGTCGTGTCTAGTTGCTGGTCTTAGTGTCTAGTCCTTTAGAGTTTTGAGTTATGTTGATAAGTTGTCATGCTGCCGCCACACCATTGTCATCACCACTACCATGTACCACCATCGTCATCACCGCTGCCATATATCACCATCGTCATCACCGCTGCCATATACCACCATCGTCATCACCGTTGTCATATACCACCATCGTCATCACCGCTACCATATACCACCATCGTCATCACCACTGCCTTTACCACATATCCACCGCCATCACGCCAATCCGAGTCCACCTCCACCACAGATTCGCCACCAGTCCGTGCGCCACCACCCATCATATACCATAATCACCAGTCCGAGTTCCACTAGATTCATCTCCGCCACTAGTCCTAGTCCGAGTCCAGTATTTGTTCCTTTATTTTTGAGTTCCAAATCACATGATACTTCAAGTCGTGACCAAGTCGGACTCCCCAACTTCTGTGCTACCCGTAATAGAAAAACAGTTCCAAACTAAAAAAACTAAGTCTGGAAAATTCTGGCTAGGCAGTTTTTAGACCATTTGTAGACATTTTTGAAAAAAAATTGTTGCGGAGCAAAAAAAGACAAAAAAGTGAAAAAAGAGAGTTTTTTCAGAGTGTGCTCCTCCCTTGTTTTCGTGCAGCGCCGTGATTTTGTTAGTGTTCTAGGCTCGCATCTCTAGCACGGTCTAGCCTAGGACCAACACAGTACCATTGTTGAGCGTTTATTCAACTTTGCATCTCTGACTTGATTATTACTGACCCTTTTTGCTACCATATTATAAGCCTTCCCAGCTCCACATACATCTACGTCGTGCGTTTGACTCTCCCTGGTAATCGCTCTATCCAAGCTTTGAGAGTTTTGACCATGAAGGTTGCCGATCACCGCCTGCTGCTGGGTAAGAACTGGTAAGAATTTGAGATTTGCTTGACGGATTTGTGACACCCACCACCACCTCTTGTTATTATTCTATAGGATCATATTCTTGTGTGTTTCTATTGCTGCTAACCATGGCAGGATCACAAGCCGACAAGACTGACTGGGAGAACATGACAAATAAGGAGTTGCATGATAAATTTCAGCAAATGATGAGTGGACAGGTGCAAGATGTGCTAAACAGATTTGAAGAGGCCATGGAGAAGATTGATGGCATGGAGACGACGTTCGAAACAAAGCTCGATAACAAGTTTAATGAATTGCTCGCGCGTCTTCCGCCACCACCACTGGCTGCACCTAACGCACCTCTACAAAAAGAACGACGACTACCTGCACATCGTGAAACAGCCCTCCGCCGAGCGAGCCGTGTTCCTCTTGCACCTGGCCAAACTGTTCGTGCTGCTGTTGATACTTCTGTGGCACCTGCTGCTGATACGGAGGAGGATGATTATGCGGGAGATTACGAGGATGAGGTTGATCAAAATCAGAACTACGTGCAACCACCAGCACCACAACCACCAGGTCGTCCACATGCAAATAATGGCAATGGTGGGCTCCCCCTCCGGTATGAGATCATGACCATCTCCCTAAACTGAAATTGAATATTCCACCATTTGAGGGTAGATATGTTCCTGATATATATCTTACTTGGGAGTTAGGAACTGAACAACAATTTACATGTTTACAATATTCTGAGGAGAGACATGTTCCTGCTGTTGTTTGTGCTTTCACTAGCTTTGCATGTGTTTGGTGGTCTGAACATTGTAGATTATATCCTATTCCAGCTACTCGGGCTGCTTTGAAAACTGCTATGCGTACTCGTTGGATTCCACCATATTATCAACGTGAATTGATTTTAAAAATGCATGAGTTAACTAAGGAAAACATTGAGCGTATGAATGCTAAATATAAACTTGCTGGAGATAAGGGTAGAAAACATGTTTGTGTTTGCACCTGGAGATCTTGTTTGGTTACATTTGCGTAAGGATACATTTCCTAATTTGCGCAAATCAAAACTAATGCCACGTGCTGAGGGTCCTTTTAAGGTGTTAGAGAAAATAAATGATAATGCATATAAACTTGAGCTGCCTGCAGATTTTGGGGTTAGTCCCACTTTTAACATTGCAGATTTGAAGCCTTATTCAGGTGAGGAAGATGAGCTTCCGTCGAGGACGACTTCATTTCAAGAAGGGGAGGATGATGAGGACATCAATACCATTGTTACACCCACAACACCTGTTGCTATACATACTGGACCAATTACTAGAGCTCACGCACACCAATTAAATTATTAGGTACTTTCGTTTCTTGGTAATGATTCTAATGTCCATGAGAATATGATGCTGCCGAAATTGGATACATTTGTTTTGCTTACAAATGAAGGGCCTGGCATGGATAAGAGGGATGAACACTGGAGCAAGACCAAGCATGGAGATGATGGCATGCGCAAGGGGATCAAGAACGGAGTTACAAGTGATGATTTCAGGACTTTGAAGCCACCATAAGGAGTGCATCAAGCCTTGGACGAAATATACAAGATGCCACTTCATAAATTTCGTCCAGAGGCTATTCTAGATGATGCGTCACCTTATTATTGGGCCAGGCCCATGTATTTTCGAAATACTTAAGTATATGCTGTTTTTAGAGTCCGTATGTGTGGGGAAATAAGAGTTAGGGTTGGTTTCGGACCCCTCCTCCAAGGGCCACGAAATCCCCCCCTCTTCCTCCATATATACAGCCCTTAGGGTGTCGTTTAGAATTTGGGTTTTTTTAGATTAAAAGTTCGCCATACGTGCAACTTCACGTACTTCGTTTGTGTCCAACGACCAAACCAAGACGTCACAGAAGCCCACCTTCATTAATAAAGCTTTCCTCTTTTATTAGCAATATCTAGATTGCAATCTCAGTTTCTTGCTTGTTCTATGTTTACTCACAGTAAATAGACCCTCGTAGTCAGGTTGATCATGCTCCGGCGTGGTCAATAACCCTCGGAAGTTAGTTTAGCGATTGCTAAGGCGCGACGTCTGCGCACGTTCGTAGTCGGATCATCAAAGTCGACTCCCATAGAAAACGCTATCTATCTCATCAAAACATCGGGACACCTTCGCCTCTATCAGAGAAGAAGCTATGCTTGCACGTTTTATGGGTGGATTAAATAGAGAGATTCAGACCATTCTAGAGTATAAGGAGTATAATAATATCACTCGTTTATTCCATCTTGCTTGTAAAGTTGAACGTGAAGTGCAGGATCGACGGGCATTGGTGCGAACTAACTTTTTTACAGGTCGACCTTCATCATGGACACTGCATGCATCCTCTACTTCCACACATTCTACTGCACTAACACCTCCATCATCCGCCAACTCTATCCTTGATACAAGAAAGCAGGCACAACCAACACTATCTGCCAAGAGCACACCTTCTAGGCCTGCACAGAGCTCTTCTTCATCCATGGCATCAACAGGGCAAAACATGATATTAGTTGTCATCGTTGCAAGGGTGGAGGTCATTATGCGAGAGAATGCCCATCTAAGCATGTGATGATTGCTACTGAGGATGGTGAGTATGAGTCTGCTAGTGACTATGATGAGGAGACTTTGGCTCTTATTACAAGTGAAGACACAATGGAGATGATTCTGATAATGATACGCAATTCATGGCTGCTGATGACGCTGACATGTATGAAATTTTAGTTTCTCAACGTGTTTTGAGTGTGCAGGTCACGCAAGCTCAGCAAAATCAGAGGCACAATTTGTTCCATACAAGGGAGTTGTGAAGGAACGTTCTATTCGCGTCATCATAGATGGAGGGAGCTGCAATAATTTGGCTAGCATGGAGATTGTGGAGAAGCTATCTCTCACCATAACACCACATCCACATCCTTACTACATCCAATGGTTCAACAACAGCGACAAGGTTAAGGTAACATGTACTGCTCGTGTGCATTTTAGTATCTCTACATATGTTGATTATGTTGATTGTGATGTGGTACCCATGCAAGCATATTCCTTATTACTTGGTAGACCATGGCAATTTTATAAAAATTCTGTACACCATGGTAGAAACAATCAGTGTACTCTTGTTCATAAGGATAAACATATTACTTTGCTTCCTATGACTCCTGATTCCATTTTGAAAGATGATATTAATCGAGCTAGTAAAGAAAAACATGAGCAAAATAAGAGTGAAAAACAGATAGTGGCAAAAGAATTTGAGCAACAAATGAAACCTAGTAATAAACCATCTAGTGTTGCTTCTGAAATTAAATTGAAAAGTGGATGTTTACTTGCCACCAAATCTGATATTGATGATCTAGATTGCAGCAAATATGTTTGCTACGCTTTTGTGTTCAAAGAGGTATTATTTTCATTCAAGGACATGCCTTCCTCTTTGCCTCCTGCTGTCACTAACATTTTGCAGGAGTTTGCTGACGTCTTTCCACAAGACGTGCCACCGGGATTACCACCTATTCGAGGGATTGAGCATCAGATTGACTTAATTCCTGGTGCATCACTACCCAACCGTGCACCATACCGTACCAATCTAGATGAGACGAAGGAGATTATGCGTCAAGTCCAGGAGCTGCTCGACAAAGGTTATATACGCGAATCCCTTAGTCCTTATGTTGTTCCTATTATTCTAGTGCCAAAAAAGGATGGTACATCACGTATGTGTGTTGATTGTAGAGGCATTAATAATATTACTATTCGTTATCGTCATCCTATTCCTAGGCTAGATGATATGCTTGATGAATTGAGTGGCTCTACAATATTTTCCAAAGTTGATTTGCATGGTGGATACCATCAAATTCGTATGAAATTAGGGGATGAATGGAAAACAACATTTAAAACTGAGGTTGGATTATATGAGTGGTTAGTCATGCCTTTTGGGATAAATAATGCACCTACTACTTTCATGAGATTAATGAACAAAGTTTTACGTGCTTTCATTGGACGATTTGTGGTAGTCTATTTTGATGATATACTGATTTATAGCAGATCTTTGGAGGAACATTTGGAACATTTACGTGCTGTTTTTATTGCTTTACGTGATGCACGTTTGTTTGGTAACCTTGGGAAGTGCACCTTTTGCACTAATCGAGTATCTTTTCTTCGCTATGTTGTTACTCCACGGGGAATTGAAGTTGGCAAAGCCAAGATTGAAGCTATTGATGAAGGGTTTCGTAGTAATTTCAAAAAATTTCCTACGCACACGCAAGATCATGTGATGCATAGCAACGAGGGGAGAGTATTGTCTACGTACCCAACGCAGACCGACTGCGGAAGCGATGACACGACGTAGAGGAAGTAGTCGTACGTCTTCTCGATCCAACCGATCAAGCACCGAAATTACGGCACCTCCGAGTTCGAGCACACGTTCAGCTCGATGACGATCCCCGGACTCCGATCCAGCAAAGTGTCGGGGAAGAGTTTCGTCAGCACGACGGCGTGGTGACGATCTTGATGAACTAAAACAACAGGGCTTCGCCTAAACTCCGCTACAGTATTATCGAGGAATATGGTGGCAGGGGGCACCGCACACGGCTAAGGAATCAATCACGTGGATCAACTTGTGTCAAATTGTCTGTTTAGAGGTGCCCCTGCCTCCGTATATAAAGGAGCCAAGGGGGGAGGGGGCGCCGGCCAAGAGGGAGAGGCGCAGGAGGAGTCCTACTCCTACCGGGCGTAGGACTCCCCCCCCCCAATCCTATTCCAACTAGGATTCCCAAGGGGGAAAGAGGGAGAGGGGTGGCCGGCCACCTCTCCTAGTCCTAATAGGACTAGGGGAAGGGGGGAGGCGCGCAACCCCCTTGGGCTGCCCCTTTCTCCTTTCCACTAAGGCCCATGATGGCCCATATGGCTCCCGGGGGGTTCCGGTAACCCTCTCGGTATTCCGGAAAAATCCCGATTTCACCCGGAACACTTCCGATGTCCAAACATAGGCTTCCAATATATCAATCTTTATGTCTCGATCATTTCGAGACTCCTCGTCATGTCCGTGATCACATCCGGGACTCCGAACAACCTTCGGTACATCAAAATGCATAAACTCATAATATAACTGTCATCGTAACCTTAAGCGTGCGGACCCTACGGGTTCGAGAACAATGTAGACATGACCGAGACACGTCTCCGGTCAATAACCAATAGCGGGACCTGGATGCCCATATTGGCTCCTACATATTCTACGAAGATCTTTATCGGTCAGACCGCATAACAACATACGTTGTTCCCTTTGTCATCGGTATGTTACTTGCCCGAGATTCGATCGTCGGTATCCAATACCTAGTTCAATCTCGTTACCGGCAAGTCTCTTTACTCGTTCCGTAATACATCATATCACAACTAACATATTAGTTGTAATGCTTGCAAGGCTTATGTGATGTGTATTACCGAGAGGGCCCAGAGATACCTCTCCGACAATCGGAGTGACAAATCCTAATCTTGAAATACGCCAACCCAACATCGACCATTGGAGACACCTGTAGTACTCCTTTATAATCACCCAGTTACGTTGTGACGTTTGGTAGTACCCAAAGTGTTCCTCCGGTAAACGGGAGTTGCATAATCTCATAGTCATAGGAACATGTATAAGTCATGAAGAAAGCAATAGCAACATACTAAACGATCGGGTGCTAAGCTAATGGAATGGGTCATGTCAATCAGATCATTCTACTAATGATGTGACCTCGTTAATCAAATAACAACTCATTGTTCATGGTTAGGAAACATAACCATCTTTGATTAACGAGCTAGTCAAGTAGAGGCATACTAGTGACACTTTGTTTGTCTATGTATTCACACATGTATTATGTTTCCGGTTAATACAATTCTAGCATGAATAATAAACATTTATCATGAAATAAGGAAATAAATAATAACTTTATTATTGTCTCTAGGGCATATTTCCTTCACCGGCCACCTCTCCTAGTCCTAATAGGACTAGGGGAAGGGGGGGCGCGCAGCCCATCTAGGGCAGCCCCTTCTCTTTTCCACTAAGGCCCACTATGGCCCAAATAGCTCCCGGGGGGTTCCGGTAACCCTCCCGGTATTCCGGTAAAATCCCGATTTCACCCGGAACACTTCCGATATCCAAATATAGGCTTCCAATATATCAATCTTTACGTCTCGACCATTTCGAGACTCCTCGTCATGTCCGTGATCACATCCGGGACTCCGAACAACCTTCGGTACATCAAAATGCATAAACTCATAATATAACTGTCATCGTAACCTTAAGCGTGCGGACCCTACGGGTTCGAGAACAATGTAGACATGACCGAGACACGTCTCTGGTCAATAACCAATAGCGGGACCTGGATGCCCATATTGGCTCCTACATATTCTACGAAGATCTTTATCGGTTAGACCGCATAACAACATACGTTGTTCCCTTTGTCATCGGTATGTTACTTGCCCGAGATTCGATCGTCGGTATCCAATACCTAGTTCAATCTCGTTACCGGCAAGTCTCTTTACTCGTTCCGTAATACATCATCTCACAACTAACATATTAGTTGTAATGCTTGCAAGGCTTATGTGATGTGTATTACCGAGAGGGCCCAGAGATACCTCTCCGACAATCGGAGTGACAAATCCTAATCTCTAAATACGCCAACCCAACATCGACCATTGGAGACACCTGTAGTACTCCTTTATAATCACCCAGTTACGTTGTGACGTTTGGTAGTACCCAAAGTGTTCCTCCGGTAAACGGGAGTTGCATAATCTCATAGTCATAGGAACATGTATAAGTCATGAAGAAAGCAATAGCAACATACTAAACGATCGGGTGCTAAGCTAGTGGAATGGGTCATGTCAATCAGATCATTTTACTAATGATGTGACCTCGTTAATCAAATAACAACTCATTGTTCATGGTTAGGAAACATAACCATCTTTGATTAACGAGCTAGTCAAGTAGAGGCATACTAGTGACACTTTGTTTGTCTATGTATTCACACATGTATTATGTTTCCGGTAAATACAATTCTAGCATGAATAATAAACATTTATCATGATTATAAGGAAATAAATAATAACTTTATTATTGCCTCTAGGGCATATTTCCTTCAGTCTCCCACTTGCACTAGAGTCAATAATCTAGATTACACTGTAATGATTCTAACACCCATGGAGCTTTGGTGCTGATCATGTTTTGCTCGTGGAAGAGGCTTAGTCAACGGGTCTGCAACATTCAGATCCGTATGTATCTTGCAAATCTCTATGTCTCCCACCTGGACTAGATCCCGGATGGAGTTGAAGCGTCTCTTGAAGTGTTTGGTCCTTTTGTGAAATCTGGATTCCTTTGCCAAGGCAATTGCACCAGTATTGTCACAAAAGATTTTCATTGGACCCGATGCACTAGGTATGACACCTAGATCGGATATGAACTCCTTCATCCAGACTCCTTCATTTGCTGCTTCCGAAGCAGCTATGTATTCCGCTTCACATGTAGATCCCGCTACGACGCTTTGTTTAGAACTGCAGCAACTGACAGCTCCACCGTTTAATGTAAACACGTATCCGGTTTGCGATTTAGAATCGTCCGGATCAGTGTCAAAGCTTGCATCAACGTAACCTTTTACGATGAGCTCTTTGTCACCTCCATATATGAGAAACATATCCTTAGTCCTTTTCAGGTATTTCAGGATGTTCTTGATCGCTGTCCAGTGATCCACTCCTGGATTACTTTGGTACCTCCCTGCTAAACTTATAGCAAGGCATACATCAGGTCTGGTACACAGCATTGCATACATGATAGATCCTATGGCTGATGCATAGGGAACATCTTTCATATTCTCTCTATCTTATGCAGTGGTCGGGCATTGAGTCTTACTCAATTTCACACCTTGTAACACAGGCAAGAACCCTCTCTTTGCTTGATCCATTTTGAACTTCTTCAAAATTTTGTCAAGGTATGTGCTTTGTGAAAGTCCAATTAAGCGTTTTGATCTATCTCTATAGATCTTAATGCCTAATATGTAAGCAGCTTCACCGAGGTCTTTCATTGAAAAACTTTTATTCAAGTATCCCTTTATGCTATCCAGAAATTCTATATCATTTCCAATCAGTAATATGTCATCCACATATAATATCAGAAATGCTACAGAGCTCCCACTCACTTTCTTGTAAATACAGGCTTCTCCGAAAGTCTGTATAAAACCAAATGCTTTGATCACACTATCAAAATGTTAATTCCAACTCCGAGAGGCTTGCACCAGTCCATAAATGGATCGCTGGAGCTTGCACACTTTGTTAGCTTCCTTTGGATCGACAAAACCTTCCGGTTGCATCATATACAACTCTTCTTCCAGAAATCCATTCAGGAATGCAGTTTTGACATCCATCTGCCAAATTTCATAATCATAAAATGCGGCAATCGCTAACATGATTCGGACGGACTTAAGCATCGCTACGGGTGAGAAGGTCTCATCGTAGTCAATCCCTTGAACTTGCCGAAAACCTTTTGCGACAAGTCGAGCTTTGTAGACAGTAACATTACCATCAGCGTCAGTCTTCTTCTTAAAGATCCATTTATTCTCAATTGCTTGCCGATCATCGGGCAAGTCAACCAAAGTCCATACTTTGTTTTCATACATGGATCCCATCTCAGATTTCATGGCTTCAAGCCACTTTGCGGAATCTGGGCTCACCATCGCTTCTTCATAGTTCGTAGGTTCATCATGATCTAGTAGCATGACTTCCAGAACAGGATTACTGTACCACTCTGGCGCGGATCTTACTCTGGTTGATCTACGAGGTTCAGTAGTATCTTGATCTGAAGTTTCATGATCATTATCATTGGCTTCCTCACTAACTGGTGTAGGTGTCACTGAAACAGTTTTCTGTGATGAACTACTTTCCAGTAAGGGAGCAGGTACAGTTACCTCGTCAAGTTCTACTTTCCTCCCACTCACTTCTTTCGAGAGAAACTCCTTCTCTAGAAATGATCCATTCTTAGCAACGAATGTCTTGCCTTCGGATCTGTGATAGAAGGTGTACCCAACAGTTTCCTTTGGGTATCCTATGAAGACACATTTCTCTGATATGGGTTCGAGCTTATCAGGTTGAAGTATTTCACATAAGCATCACAGCCCCAAACTTTTAAGAAACGACAACTTTGGTTTCTTGCCAAACCACAGTTCATAAGGCGTCGTCTCAACGGATTTTGATGGTGCCCTATTTAACGTGAATGCGGCCGTCTCTATAGCATAACCCCAAAACGATAGCGGTAAATCGGTAAGAGACATCATAGATCGCACCATATCTAGTAAAGTACGATTACGACGTTCGGACACACCATTACGCTGTGGTGTTCCGGGTGGCGTGAGTTGCGAAACTATTCCACAGTTTTTCAAATGTACACCAAACTCGTAACTCAAATATTCTCCTCCACGATCAGATCGTAGAAACTTTATTTTCTTGTTACGATGATTTTCAACTTCACTCTGAAATTCTTTGAACTTTTCAAATGTTTCAGACTTATGTTTCATTAAGTAGACATACCCATATCTGCTTAAATCATCTGTGAAGGTGAGAAAATAACGATATCCGCCACGAGCCTCAATATTCATTGGACCACATACATCGGTATGTATGATTTCCAACAAATCTGTTGCTCTCTCCATAGAATCGGAGAACGGTGTTTTGGTCATCTTACCCAAGAGGCACGGTTCGCAAGTACCAAGCGATTCATAATCAAGTGGTTCCAAAAGTCCATCAGTATGGAGTTTCTTCATGCGCTTTACACCGATATGACCTAAACGACAGTGCCACAAATAAGTTGCACTTTCATTATCAACTCTGCATCTTTTGGTTTCAACATTATGAATATGTGTATAACTACTATCGAGATCTAATAAAAATAGACCACTCTTTAAGGGTGCATGACCATAAAAGATATTACTCATATAAATAGAACAACCATTATTCTCTGATTTAAATGAATAACCGTCTCGCATTAAACAAGATCCAGATATAATGTTCATGCTCAACGCTGGCACCAAATAACAATTACTTAGGTCTAATATTAATCCCGAAGGTAGATGTAGAGGTAGCGTGCCGACCGCGATCACATCGACTTTGGAACCGTTTCCCACGCGCATCGTCACCTCGTCCTTTGCTAGTGCTCGCTTATTCCGTAGTCCCTGTTTCGAGTTGCAAATATTAGCAACAGAACCAGTATCAAATACCCAGGTGCTACTGCGAGCTCTAGTAAGGTACACATCAATAACATGTATATCACATATACCTTTGTTCACCTTGCCATCCTTCTTATCCGCCAAATACTTGGGGCAGTTCCGCTTCCAGTGACCAGTCTGCTTGCAGTAGAAGCACTCAGTTTCAGGCTTAGGTCCAGACTTGGGTTTCTTCTCTTGAGCAGCAACTTGCTTGCCGTTCTTCTTGAAGTTCCCCTTCTTCTTCCCTTTTCCCTTTTTCTTGAAACTAGTGGTTTTGTTAACCATCAACACTTGATGCTCCTTCTTGATTTCTACCTCCGCAGCTTTCAGCATTGCGAAGAGCTCGGGAATAGTCTTGTTCATCCCTTGCATATTATAGTTCATCACGAAGCTCTTGTAGCTTGGTGGCAGTGATTGGACAATTCTGTCGATGACGCAATCATCTGGAAGATTAACTCCCAATTGAATCAAGTGATTATTATACCCAGACATTTTGAGTATATGCTCATTGACAGAACTGTTCTCCTCCATCTTGCAGCTATAGAACTTATTGGAGACTTCATATCTCTCAATCCGGGCATTTGCTTGAAATATTAACTTCAACTCCTGGAACATCTCATATGCTCCATGACGTTCAAAACGTCGTTGAAGTCCCGATTCTAAGCCGTAAAGCATGGCACACTGAACTATCGAGTAGTCATCAGCTTTGCTCTGCCAGACGTTCATAACATCTGGCGTTGCTCCAGCAGCAGGCCTGGCACCCGGCGGTGCTTCCAGGACGTAATTCTTCTGTGTAGCAATGAGGATAATCCTCAAGTTACGGACCCAGTCCGTGTAATTGCTACCATCATCTTTCAACTTTGCTTTCTCAAGGAACGCATTAAAATTCAACGGAACAACAGCACGAGCCATCTATCTACAATCAACATAAACAAGCAAGATACTATCAGGTACTAAGTTCATGATAAATTTAAGTTCAATTAATCATATTACTTAAGAACTCCCACTTAGATAGACATCCCTCTAATCTTCTAAGTGATTACGTGATCCAAATCAACTAAACCATGACCGATCATCACGTGAGATGGAGTAGTTTTCAATGGTGAACATCGTTTATGTTGATCATATCTACTATATGATTCACGCTCGACCTTTCGGTCTCCGTGTTCCGAGGCCATATCTGCATATGCTAGGCTCGTCAAGTTTAACCTGAGTATTCTGCGTGTGCAAAAACTGGCTTGCACCCGTTATAGATGGACGTAGAGCTTATCACACCCGATCATCACGTGGTGTCTGGGCACGACGAACTTTGGCAACGGTGCATACTCAGGGAGAACACTTCTTGATAATTTAGTGAGAGATCATCTTATAATGCTACCGTCAATCAAAGCAAGATAAGATGCATAAAAAGATAAACATCACATGCAATCAATATAAGTGATATGATATGGCCATCATCATCTTGTGCTTGTGATCTCCATCTCCGAAGCACCGTCATGATCACCATCGTCACCGGCGCGACACCTTGATCTCCATCGTAGCATCGTTGTCGTCTCGCCAATCTTATGCTTTCACGACTATCACTACCGTTTAGTAATAAAGTAAAACATTACATCGCGATTGCATTGCATACAATAAAGCGACAACCATATGGCTCCTGCCAGTTGCCGATAACTTGGTTACAAAACATGATCATCTCATACAATAAAATTCAGCATCATGCCTTGACCATATCACATCACAACATGCCCTGCAAAAACAAGTTAGACGTCCTCTACTTTGTTGTTGCATGTTTTTACGTGGCTGCTACGGGCTTAAGTAAGAACCAATCTCACCTACGCATCAAAACCACAACGATAGTTTGTCAAATAGACTCCGTTTTAACCTTCGCAAGGACCGGGCGTAGCCATACTTGGTTCAACTAAAGTTGGAGAGACAGTCGCCCGCAAGCCATCTCTGTGCAAAGCACGTCGAGGGAACCGGTCTCGCGTAAGCGTACGCGTAAGGTTGGTCTGGGTCGTCTCGTCCAACAATACCGCCGAACCAAAATATGACATGCTGGTAGGCAGTATGACTTGTATCGTCCACAACTCACTTGTGTTCTACTCGTGCATATAACATCAACATCAATAACCTAGGCTCGGATGCCACTGAAGGGTTTCGTAGTAATTTCAAAAAATTTCCTACGCACACGCAAGATCATGTGATGCATAGCAACGAGGGGAGAGTATTGTCTACGTACCCAACGCAGACCGACTGCGGAAGCGATGACACGACGTAGAGGAAGTAGTCGTACGTCTTCTCGATCCAACCGATCAAGCACCGAAATTACGGCACCTCCGAGTTCGAGCACACGTTCAGCTCGATGACGATCCCCGGACTCCGATCCAGCAAAGTGTCGGGGAAGAGTTTCGTCAGCACGACGGCGTGGTGACGATATTGATGAACTACAGCAGCAGGGCTTCGCCTAAACTCCGCTACAGTATTATCGAGGAATATGGTGGCAGGGGGCACCGCACACGGCTAAGGAATCGATCACGTGGATCAACTTGTGTCAACTTGTTTGTTTAGAGGTGCCCCTGCCTCCGTATATAAAGGAGCCAAGGGGGGAGGGGGCGCCGGCCAAGAGGGAGAGGCGCAGGAGGAGTCCTACTCCTACCGGGAGTAGGACTCCCCCCCCCCAATCCTATTCCAACTAGGATTCCCAAGGGGGAAAGAGGGAGAGGGGTGGCCGGCCACCTCTCCTAGTCCTAATAGGACTAGGGGAAGGGGGGAGGCGCGCAGCCCCCTTGGGCTGCCCCTTTCTCCTTTCCACTAAGGCCCATGATGGCCCATATGGCTCCCGGGGGGTTCCGGTAACCCTCTCGGTATTCCGGAAAAATCCCGATTTCACCCGGAACACTTCCGATGTCCAAACATAGGCTTCCAATATATCAATCTTTATGTCTCGATCATTTCGAGACTCCTCGTCATGTCCGTGATCACATCCGGGACTCCGAACAACCTTCGGTACATCAAAATGCATAAACTCATAATATAACTGTCATCGTAACCTTAAGCGTGCGGACCCTACGGGTTCGAGAACAATGTAGACATGACCGAGACACGTCTCCGGTCAATAACCAATAGCGGGACCTGGATGCCCATATTGGCTCCTACATATTCTACGAAGATCTTTATCGGTCAGACCGCATAACAACATACGTTGTTCCCTTTGTCATCGGTATGTTACTTGCCCGAGATTCGATCGTCGGTATCCAATACCTAGTTCAATCTCGTTACCGGCAAGTCTCTTTACTCGTTCCGTAATACATCATCTCACAATTAACATATTAGTTGTAATGCTTGCAAGGCTTATGTGATGTGTATTACCGAGAGGGCCCAGAGATACCTCTCCGACAATCGGAGTGACAAATCCTAATCTCGAAATACGCCAACCCAACATCGACCATTGGAGACACCTGTAGTACTCCTTTATAATCACCCAGTTACGTTGTGACGTTTGGTAGTACCCAAAGTGTTCCTCTGGTAAACGGGAGTTGCATAATCTCATAGTCATAGGAACATGTATAAGTCATGAAGAAAGCAATAGCAACATACTAAACGATCGGGTGCTAAGCTAGTGGAATGGGTCATGTCAATCAGATCATTTTACTAATGATGTGACCTCGTTAATCAAATAACAACTCATTGTTCATGGTTATGAAACATAACCATCTTTGATTAACGAGCTAATCAAGTAGAGGCATACTAGTGACACTTTGTTTGTCTATGTATTCACACATGTATTATGTTTCCGGTAAATACAATTCTAGCATGAATAATAAACATTTATCAAGATTATAAGGAAATAAATAATAACTTTATTATTGCCTCTAGGGCATATTTCCTTCAATTGAGAGTTGGCCGCAGCCCAAAACGGTCACACAAGTGAGGAGTTTTTTTGGACTCGCTGGTTTCTATAGGCGTTTTGTGAGAGATTTTAGCACCATTGTTGCACCTCTCGATGAGCTTACAAAGAAGGATGTGCCTTTTGTTTGGGGTACCACACAGGAAGAAGCCTTCACGGTATTGAAAGATAAGTTGACACATGCTCCTTTACTCCAACTTCCTGATTTTAATAAGACTTTTGAGCTTGAATGTGATGCTAGTGGAATTGGATTAGGAGGTGTGTTATTACAAGATGGCAAACCTGTTGCATACTTTTCTGATCATGAATCTTTGAAACATATTAAAAGTCAAGCAAAACTGAATCGTAGACATGCTAAATGGGTTGAATTCATTGAGACATTCCCTTATGTCATTAAACACAAGAAGGGTAAAGAAAATGTTATTTTTGAGGCATTGTCTCGTCGTTATACTATTCTTTCACAACTTGACTTTAAAATATTTGGTTTGGAGACCATCTGTTGCGGGATATCCACGGCCACCTATGGGACCAAGAGGCCCCTTGCTGGTTTGGAAGGGGGACGTCGTGTTGCACAAAGAGTAGATGAGCGCATGACAGCGTGACAGCGAACACACAAACAATTTACTGAGCTTCGGGCCGCCATGAACCGTAAAACCCTATTCCAGCTTTGGTGGATTGATGGTGGAATGGAGGTGGTGAAGCGTAGTACACTTGCCCGGCATGGGTCGCCCAAGGGCAGCAACGACTACACACGTATGGAGGTGTGGGTTCATCATCTTTTCCAACCCTTTCTACGGTTGCCATGGGCCTCCTTTTATAGATTAAAGGGGTCTCCACAATTGCAAAGTAGTCATTATGTATTGATATGGTAGCAAACAGTGCTATCATACATAACTGTGTGGGCTGACAGAGCGCATTAAATGCACCGCTTAGTGTCACGTCACTGGTTCCCGGCAAGGCTTGCTGGGCTGTTTTGCCAGCTCCGCGCCTGTTCTCTTGACATGTCGCAGGACGGGTGTCACCTGTGGGTTCCTTCAGTAGGAAATGGCTGCCATGTGGCAAATGGTTGCCACTTAATCATCTTGCGGCTCGACACCGCACTAATGGACGACGTGGGTCACGCTGGAGTGGTTGGTGAGGCGGTTTTGCTTCCGCGAGCCCCGGCAGGGCCCTGCCGGGATGTCTTGGTCGTCTGCTTCTAGGGGTGGCCTTGCTCCTTGTCGGGCTCGTCTGTCCGGCGAGGGAGGCCCTTCTCTTGGCGATATCTTGCTTCTCTGTCTTGGCCTTAGTCTCTCTGAGCTACCTACTGGTTCTTTGAATCTCTTGGTTTCTTGTATCCTGGCTTGGGGTGGTGCTTCAATCTTGTTCCCGTGCCTTTGCATAGTCTGGGCAACAGACCCGGAGTTTGTTGTACCGACAGAAGCCCCCGGGCCTGCCCCGAATGTGCTGTTGAGCGTCATTGGGGTAGGGCCTAATAAGTGCACGGGTAGGGTTGCTGAAGGGATCAGTCTCTTGAGGTCTTCATTGCTTCTTCATCAGCCTTGATTCCGGGCCAATTTTCGGTTTCCCCGCGCGTGGTGTAAAGCCAATAGTGGTGGGGCCGTTCCAGTGATGGCCCGTGAATGGCTTTAACGCACGGGGTAGAAACTGCCAATTACTCTTCCCACAGCGCGCCCTTATCCTTGGCCACATATGCTGCATGCATCGCGCGGGGTAGGTAATGGAGGCGCATGGCGCGGGAGGGCATCATGGTGAGGGCCTGGCCGTCTTGAATTGGTGGTGGAGGAGGGTAGCCGCCTGTTGATGGAGCAGCTGCTCTTCCCGCCCAGACTATAAAAGGAAGGGGCGGAGGAGGGTGGGGTCATCCATCTTTGCATTCCTCTTCTTCTTATCTTTTTCTTTTGCTGGCCATGTGATGAGGACATGACTACCTTGGATACGACCAAAAATATTTCATACATGTATATTTGTGAGGTGATTTCTAATGTAAACTATGCAATAATTTATTTATCTCATCCAGGACAAAAATACTTCACAAATACACGAAGTTGCAATGGCTAACTTTTAACTAAACAAATCACCAGGAAAAAGCTACTAGATGGATCTACTTATATAGGAGCAAGGAGTGGCGGCCAAGGAGGTGGGAGGACGTCCCATGGCAGCCTAAAACTAACCCTAGGTTGTACAAGGCTCATGGGCCCAAGTGGAGGTGATGCAACACCTTTGGGCTTGTAGTTTGACTCAGATTCTGCTGCAACGTCAGATTGTTTCGTCGATAACGCAACGCTCCGGACGTATTTGAAGGTGAATCCAATTGTGTTGGAAAGACCACGAAATCTACTTTCAAACAAAAAAAGAATCACCCAATTCGAAGTCTGTATGAAAAAGTTGTTAGCGTTTTGAGTCGGGTAGTCTGAATCTGAATCTAGAACGTAAGAGACTTGGACTCTATCTTCTCTTGGCCCAAAAGTGATGTGAGAGGACTTTTTGAACAGCACCTAAACTTATCTTTTTCCCTTATCTTCATATGTGGATTGTACAAATGTCCCATACACCTACAATTAGACATGACACAAAAGTTTGTGAAGTATTTTTGTCCTGGATGACATAAATAAATTATTGCATAGTTTGCATTAGAAATCACCTCACAAATATACATGTATGCAATATTTTTGGTCGTATCTAAGGTAGTCATGTCCTCATCACCATGTCGAAGAGAGGGGCCTGGGGCCAGCCCCCGGGTCCTTGCTTGGGGCGACTGTTGCCTCACGTTGGTGCTGACACTTAGGGAGTGAGCTTGGTCCTTGGCATGGCGGATCCCTTGGTTCCTTTGAGACTCGGTCGGGAGGCGGGGCTGGAGATCGTGGGTAGTCTGAGCATTGCCCCTCCTGGAGGTTTTGGGGATGATATCGACGAGAGGCGCGCCCCCTTCCCACCAAGGAGGGGAGCGGCGTGCCTCAAGCCCCCTGGCCATTCCAGCTGCCTACTGTTTCTCCGCTGGAAGCGTCGAACTGGAGTCTTGGCGCTTCCCGGGAGCAGCGGTGGTGAGGATAAAGCGAGGGAAGACGGAGAAGGCGGGTGGCAGGGGGTCAGGTCAGAGTACGATGGCGTGGATGCCATCGCATCTGACCGGGGACCTACCGCCTCGTCTTTCCGCTCTTTCTCTCCCTCCCCGGCACTGTCATCACCAACCTCTTCGGGTGATAGTCAGGGAGGGATGTTCTCTTGGTGCCTTCTCCTCGCCTCCAACAGTCTTCCGGCTAAGCTTTGGTGGATGACTCCACTGGTGGACAAGCCGAGGCTTCTCACTGGCTCTAGAGGTGGCGACCAGAGGGCGCCGCCCCGTCCCCCGCACTCCTCCTTCGTAGCCTCGCCACTCCCGGTCATGTCAGGCCGTGCCTAATGGGCCCTGACGGGACCGGGGTGGCCTCCTGCTTGGGTGCTCCTTTTCTCATCTTTTCCTCCTTCCACTTCAGTGCCTGAAGGAGGGAAAATGAAAAGAGGGGATCACGGGGTACTTATCTTTTTTTAATCTTAAATCTGTAGGCAATCGCCAAATTTTAATTCAATAAATGTAATCCATCAAGTCCATTTTTGTGTTTTATAATGCTTGTACTTGTATTAGCATATGAATGAAAAAGATGAACCTTGCCGGGAACCCGTGCATGTTTATGTCCATGCAGAGGTGGAATGCCTCTTTATTGTAAATAAACGAGTTTTCCACGACAGGCTATCCTGCCGGCACCCTCTTTGTCTGCTGGAGAACTATGTCTTCTGGGCAACAGACAGAGGGGCCAGCCCCCCACCAACTTCTTTGTATCAAAGGCCACTACGACCATCCTGACCAAAGCAACATTCGGTTCATGAATGGGAGCACCTAAATCTCAAAGGAGAAGTGAGGTTTTCTCACGCAAAGTTACAGCTTATAGAACACTAATGGACAAGAGGTAGAACTTATCTGTTTGGATTGCCGGGGATTGCAGTGCCGGGGCATCTTCTCAATTCCTTGACGAAGCCAAGTTCACGGCAGGAACCTACAACTCCATGTAAATGAGAATGAATACAGGATGCGATCCTATCTATATGCATATGCGAATGCTCATGAAATGATTATGCAATGATCTGGGTGTGCTCATGCATGCATGCAATCTTAGTTGGGGACCCCCCAACAATGCTTCTTTATTTTCTCTTGCACGGCGTCAGCACCCCGGCTTCGTACAAGGGGTTACATGCAGCTGAATCAAGGCCTGTACAAAACGGTGGCTACCAGGCAGGACTCGACAGCCACACCTTACGGGTAGTACTTGCAGAGATGCTCAATATTCCATGAGTTTTGCAACTGAGTGCCATCCCAGTCTCCAGACAGACTGCGCCAGGTCTGGTAACTCGTACCACTCGGTAAGGACCTTCCCACTTCGGTGATAACTTGTGTGTAGCCTTGGTGGACTGAACGCGCCTAAGACAAGGTCACCGACCTCAAAACACCGGGCATGAACCCTGTGGCTATGATAGAGATGCAGGGCTTGCTGGTAGCGTGCAACACGCGTAGCAGCCTGGAGACAGTTCTCCTTGAGTAGCACAACGTCATCACGCCGGTGCTGATCTTGCACTACTTCATCGTAGGCAAGCACTCGAGGGGACCCGTAAATGAGTTCCGTGGGGATAACTACTTATGCCCTGTATACCAGGGAGAAGGGAGTCTACCCGATAGCTCGGTTAGGTGTCGTTGTGAGGGACCAGAGAAATACTGGCAGCTCCTCGATCCACCGCCTGTCGTGCTTCTACAGCGTATCAAAAGTCCTTGTTTTGAGTCCACGTAGCACTTCAGCGTTCATCCTCTTAGCTTGTCCATTGCTCCAGGGGTGTGGCACAGAGGCGAATGAGATCTTGCATCCGAGGGTACGAACATACTGCATGAAGGCGTGGCTCGTGAACTGGGTGTCGTTGTCGGTGATGATCCTTGCCGGAACTCCAAAACGACACACCAATTCTTTGAAGAACTTGATAGCTGACTGAGCAACCACCTTTCTCATGGCAGTCACTTCTGGCCACTTTGTAAACTTGTCGATGGCAACGAACAAGAATTCAAAGCCCCCGATTGCTCGGGGGAAGGGGCTGAGGATATCGAGCCCCCAGACCAAAAATTGCCATGACAGAGGGATAGTCTGAAGGGCTTGGGCAAGCAGGTGTGTTCTCTTGGAATGGAACTGGCAGGATTCACATGTCATGACGAGCTTGACCGCATCTTGGAGGGCCATGGGCCAATAGAATCCTTGTCGGTGTGCTTTCCCAACTAATGCCCTTGATCTAATGTGGGAGCCGCGCATCCCTCTGTGAGTCTCAGCCAACGGTCCCTTTCCATCCTCCCGGCAGACACACTTAAATTGCACAACATTGGGCCTCCTTCTTTATAGAGTGTCATCGACAAACTGATACATACTGGCCCTCCGGACTACTCTTTCAGCTTCATCTTGGTCACCGGGAGTTCTTCGGTCTGGAGGAAGTGGACGATGTGCCTTGCCCAAGTTGGAGCCTGGGGCTCAGCAACAAGGACTAGCGGCACCTCCTCTGCCATGGGAGCACCAGCCTCGTTCGTGGGGTCCATGGGCCCGGCTAGAGGGGGTGGTCAGGCAGGCTGTGAGGAGTTGTTTCCAGCAGGGTCTCTACCGGGAGCGGATGACTCGACCAGGAGAGGCTTACCATAGTCCAACTTTTTCCTTTTTCGGGCCATTGTTGCTGGTGATACGGAGGGCTGAGAGAGACGGAGAACAAAAATTCCTGGTTCCACGGGAAGCTTCTGTGTAGCACACTTTAACAGGTGATCATCTATGCTATTTTCCGCACTGGGTACATGCTCTGTTTGCAACCCATCAAAGTGCTCCTCCAATCTCCTCACTTCCTTGACGTATGCTTCCATTAATGGACTTTGATAATACTTGTTGACTTGTCTCACCACAAGCTGCGAATCTCCTCGGATGATCAGCTTCTTAATTCCCAATTCTCCTGCAATTCTAAGCCCGACAAGGATCCCTTCATACTCAGTTGTATTGTTGGTGGCTTCTTCCCAGGAAAAATGCATTTGGATGACGTACTTCAAGTGCTCCCCGAAGGGGGAAACAAGAAGCACGCCAGCCCCTGCACCTTGTAGGGAAAAAGCACCATCAAAATACATAATCCATTCTTGGGGTGATTCCTTGCCAGGGAGAGCCGTCTCTGTTATTTACTCATCAGGGGTTGGCATCCATTCTGCAATAAACTCTGCCAATGCCCTGCTTTGAATAGTTGATGTGCTCGCAAACTTCAAACCAAAGCTGGATAACTCCAAAGCCCACTCCACTATTCTGCCAGTAGCCTCAGGGTTTCGGAGTATCCTTTGCAACGGAAAATGAGCGATAATCATGATCTCATGGGCTTGGAAGTAGTGGTGCGGTTTCCTTGAGGCCATATGAGACCAAAGATCAACTTCTGCATGCCAGAGTACCTTGATCTAGCCCCCTACAACAAGGAGCTGATGAATTACACTAGGCGCTACACCACTTTCTTCCTTGTCGCGTCCTTGGGGTTGCTCTCGTTGCTGTGCCCATTGCTGTCTTGATCCTTCTCTAACTCTGCTGCTTTCTGCTCACTGTCCACTTCATCCACTTCTCGTTGCGCTACCAAGGCCGCACTGACCACTTGGCTGGTTGCCTCCAAGTATAGCAACAATGGTTCTTGGGGTTTGGGCGCAACCAAGGTGGGCACTAACGACAGGTAGGCCTTTAACTCCTGTTGAGATGTATCTTCTTCCGGGGTCCACTTCATCGGCCCTACCTTCTTCAAAATTTTAAAGAACGATAGGGCATGCTCGGTAGACTTGGAGATGAATCTGCTTAGCGCGGCAACGCATCCCGTCAAGTGCCTCACATCCTTAACTGTCCTTGGCGCTTGAATCTGCTCGATGGCTTTGATCTTGTCGGAGTTAGCTTCAATCCCCCGAAGGGACACGAAGAAAACTATTAGCTTGCCGGAGGGAACACCAAACACACACTTCTCCGGATTTAGCTTCAAATCGATCTTGTGCAGATTAGCAAATGTCTCCTCCAAATCCTAGATAAGGGTGGCCTTATCCTTGGTTTTGACCACGATATCATCCATATAGGCTTCTATGTTTCTGTGCAACTGTGGCTCAAAACCAATCTGGACTGCCCTTGCAAAAGTGGATCCGACACTCTTCAATCCAAATGGCATGCAGACGAAGTAGTACGTACCACATGGAGTGATGAACGACGTCTTCTCTTCATCTTCTTTGGACAGGAAGATCTGCTGGGAGTATGCATCCAGAAAGGAGAGCAAATCGCAACTTGAAGTGGAATCCAAAATCTGGTCGATGCGCGGCAAGGGAAATGGGTCCTTCAGGCAAGCCTTGTTGACATGTGTGAAATCAATGCAAAGCCTCCACTTCCCATTATCCTTCCGGACTACCAATGGATTTGCCAACCATATAGGATGCAGTACTCCTCTGACCAAACCAGCTGCCTCCATTTTTTTGATCTCTTCGGCAATGAACTGTTGCCTCTCGAAGGCCTGCTTCTGGAATTTCTGCTCGACGGGTCGGGCATGTGGGAAGACAGCAAGGTGGTGCTCGATTACCTCCCTGGGAACACCGTGGATATCAGATGGTTGCCATGCAAACACATCCATATTAGCCCGCGGGAAGGCAACGAGCAAGCTTTCCTATTTGTCATCGAGGGTGGTGCTATAATGGTGAAAGTGCCATCAAACGATAGCCATCCCTGTGGGGACCTTCTTCACTTGGCGTGCAACAACCTTGGATCTCTTGTTGTTGGAACATTCCGGCATGTCTTCAGCGGGTGCCGTGCACTCAGAGGGGGCATGCTTCCCGGACTCCTTGCCAGGAGTCCTACAATCCCTCTTTTTCCTTTGCTTTCCTTGGCTGAAGTTGTCACTGTCGCTGCCTCTGCCGCGACTGCATCTGATACATCTTATCCACACAAACAATTGCATCCTTCTCATCCGATGGGATAGTGATGACTCCAAGTGGCCCAGGCATCTCTAAGGTGTTGTAAGCATAGTGGGATGCTGCCATGAACTTGGCTAGGACCAGGCGTCCAAGAATCCCATTGTATGGCAGGGGGAGATCAACCACATCAAACACAATCTTCTCAGTCCAATAGTTCAGTTCTCCCCAAACATCACCGGCAATGTAATCTTCCCTTTAGGATGGCTCCTGCCGAGGTTAACTCCTTGAAACGTGTCCGTGACCTCCAACTCTTCTTCTCCTATCTGAAGCTCGATGATTGCCGAGGAAATCAAATTCAACCCGGCCCCGCCATCCACTACCATCTTTGTGACCTTGAGGTTGCGGATTGTTGGGAAGACCAACAATGGCAAACATCGTACCGCAGTGGTGCAGCCAGGGTGATCATCTTCATCAAAGATGATGGGCGCGCGGGACCATTTGAGCGACTTCCGGGCCTTTGGCGCTAGCTCTACAGCATTGATCTCTCGTGCCCACCGCTTGAGCTGGCGGTGAGAGGCTTGCAAAGATGCGCCCCCATCAATGCACAGGGCGTCAGTGGCCTTCTGAAACTCCTGCTCGCTGGTTTCCTCTTTATCCCCTCAATCACTCACATCATCACATATTTCCTTCTCTTGACCCCTAGCAGGCTTTCCTTGGTTCCAAAAGGGTTTGCCGGGGCGATTTACTTCACCACCTCGGCCCTTACCGCTAGCGGCATTCTGACCTTTTTCCTTGTCACGCTTATCATATTTTGCCCTCTGTAACTTGACAAGCTGCTCAACCTGGTAACACTCCTAAAGGTCATGGCCCTTGGTCCGATGGATCTTGCAGTACAGCCCATCACCTTTCCCAGCTTTCTCGGTGGCAGCAGCTTCCCGGCAAGCAGTGCAAGCGGCAGCTTCCTTGCCGGGGGCCTCAGCCTTGGCCTTCTTGCCGGTACTAGGTGTGCCCGAACCTTCCAAAGTCATCACTGCCTTATCTCTTGGCTTCTTACTGCACTTCTTGCCCTTCCTTTGACTGGTTGGTTCATCCTCATCCTCTGAATCAACATTGATGCAATCTTCCTCTCTGGGCAACTTCCTTCCTTCCTCCATCCGAGCACACTTATCCACCAGCGTGTACAACTCCTTCACAGTCTTGGGCAACCGCACATTCATCTTGGAGCGAAAGCCGCTATAACGGCTGCCGGATGGATATTTGGAATATTTCTATGAACTTTACTGAATCTCTGCAAATATTTACGGAGAGTTTCTCCTTCCTTCTGCTGGAGAAGCTACATGTCGCTAGGCCTGTCGGGCTCTTGGTGGCCACTGGTGAAGGCACCGATGAACTCGTGGCACAGGTCTGCCCATGACGAAATGGAGTTCTCTGGCAGGTGCATTAGCCAAGAGCTCACATTGGTCTTGAGGGCCAAAGGGAAGAAGTTGGCGAACACCTTATCATCTCTTCCTCCGGCAGCCTGAACAACGATGGTGTAGATGTTCAGGAACTCTGCCGGGTTTAGCCCCCCGTCATACTTCTCAGGTGTCTCTAGCTTTAATGTGCGAATGGGCGGCCAACGGACTTGTCGTAGCTCTCGTGTAAAGGTAGGGCAGTCGACCTCGAAAGGTAGGAACCCGCCAACACCGAGCACAGGTTCGTCGACGTTGAGGCCATCACACCCATCGGTCTGGTGGAAATCATCGTGGCGCCGCTCTATGACGGCGTGCGCGTCTCCCCACCGCCTATCCTTCAGGGCTCGACGTTGGCCTGGACGTGCTCGAGGGTCAGAAGAGGCCATCGAGACGCTGTCAGAATTTTGATTCTGCCGCGCCCGCGTTGGCTGCCATGGTGGGGACTGCACCGTGGGGACGGCCCCTCTCCGTACGGCCGACAGTATGGGCGGTTGCTGTTGCTTGGGGAGGCTGCGGCGGGCCATCTCATCGTGAGCCCCTAGCTTCGGTGAAACCAAGCAAGCTTTGGATGGTGGCATGCCATTCATCAATCTGCTCGACTACTGGCGGAAACCTCAGCAGCAGCTGAGCTCGCGCCATAGCCATCGTGGCTGTACTTGGCATAGATGTCGATGATGTTGACCGCATCATCGCCTGGCTCCTGATGGTGCCAGCAGTGGCAGCGGCGGTGCCGTGCCCACGCTGCTGTGGGGCGACCACCTGGGCAGTGTGGTTCCACAGCGGTGGTGCTCGAGGGCCAGCGGCTCCGTCGAGCGCGGCGGTCTGGTTGACTCATCCGGGGATGGCGCACGCGCCGCAGACTCTCATGTGGTGGGTGCGGCCGGAGGACAAAGGCCTACCCTAGACCGAGTGTCGTTGCTGCGGTTGTGCCTGTTAGTGAGAGGAGGGGGCGCGGACGGAGTGACCCCCTCGCCCGCACCTTGTGGAGCGTGACCGTCGAGGTGCTGCTGATACTGTCCTCCTTCGATGTCTCCTGCCCCCATGTCGGTCACGGGGGAAGTGGTGATGGTGCCACCTGCTCCATTCACATCCCCCGCAATGTTCACGTCCTCGCGTGCCTCCGCATCCTCCGCTGCACTAGAGGCCGCGGGCGGCGGAGCCTTTGAGGTGGATGAATGGGCCGAAGTACTGGGCTTCTTCTTGGGCGCCATGGTCGATGGTTTCGTCGAAGATGTAGATGGTGATGGAGATGATGCACTGCACACACTTTCAAGTTCGTGTAAGCGAGCCCCCTACCTGGCGCGCCAAAGATGTCGCGGTATATCCACGACCACCTATGGGACCAAGAGATCACTTGCTGGTTCGGCAGGGGGACACCGCGTTGCACAAAGAGCAGACGAGCACACTGCAGCATGGGAGATAACACACAAACAATTTACCCAGATTCGGGCCGCCGTGAGGCGTAAAACCGTACTCCTGCTTTGGTGGATTGATGGTGGAATGGAGGTGGTGAAGCGTCGTACACTTGCCGGGCAAGGGGCACCTAAGGGTAGCAACGACTACGTGCGTATGGGGGTGTGGGTTCATCAAATTTGCCAACCCATTCTATGGTTGCCATGGGCCTTATTTTATAGATTAAAGGGGTCACCACATGGCAAAGTAGTCATTATGCATTGATATGATAGCAAACAGTGCTATCATACCTAACTCTGCAGGCTGACAGGGCACATTAAATGCACTGTTTAGTGTCACATCACTGGTTGCCCGGCAAGGCTTGTCGGGCTGTTTTACCAGCTCCGCGTCTGTTCCCTTGACACATCGCAGGACGGGTGTCACATGTGGGTTCCTTCTATAGGAAATGGCTGCCATGTGGTGAATGGTTGCTTCTTAATCATCTTGCGGCTTGACACCGCACTGATGGATGATATGGGTCACGCTCGAGTGGTTGGTGAGGCGGTTTTGCTTCTGCAAGCCCCGGCAGGGCCTTGCCGGGGTGTCTTAGTCGTCTGCTTCTAGGGGTGGCCTTGCCCCTTGCCGGGCTCGTTTGTCCGGTGAGGGAGGCCCTTCTCTTGGAGATATCTTGCTTCTCTATCTTGGCCTTAGTCTCTCGAAGCTGCCTGCTGGTTCTTCGAATCTCTTGGTTTCTTGTATCCTCGCTTGGGGTGGTGCTTCAATCTTGTTCCCGTGCCTGTGCACAGTCTGGGCAATAGACCCAGGGTTTTTTGCACCGACACCATCAAAGATCTATATGTGCATGATGCTGAATTTAAAGATGTATTATAGAATTGTAAAGAAGGAGAACATGGAACAAGTTCGTACTTAATGATGGATTTGTGTTTCGTGCTAACAAGCTATGCATTCCATCTAGCTCCGTTCGTCTTTTGTTGTTGCAGGAGGCACATGGAAGAGGATTAATGGGACACTTTGGCATGAAGAAGACAGAGGATATACTTGCTACACATTTCTTTTGGCCAAAGATGAGACGAGATGTTGAGTGTTTTGTTGCTCGCTGCACGACATGTCAAAGAGCTAAGTCACGAATCAATCCTCATGGTTTATATATGCCTTTTCCTGTACCTAGTGTTCCATTGGAGGATATCTCTATGGATTTTGTTTTAGGATTACCTTGAACAAAGAAGGGGAGGGATAGCATATTTTTTTTTCCATGGATAGATTCTCGACAATGTGACACTTTATGCCATGTCATAAATGCGATGATGTTGTCAATGTTGCTGATTTGTTCTTTCATGAAATTATTCGCTTGGATGGTGTGTCGAATACTATTGTTTCAGATCGAGATACTAAATTTCTTAACCACTTTTGGAGATGTTTATGGGCTAAGTTGGGGACTAAAGTGCTTTTTAGTACTACTTGTCACCCCAAGATGATGGACAAACTGAAGTAGTCAATAGAACATTGTTTACTATGCTTACGGTTGTTTCGAAGAATATTAAGAAAATGTGGGAAGAATGCTTGCCTCATATTGAATTTTCTTATAATTGTTCGTTGCATTCTACTACTAAGATGTGCCCTTTTGAAATTGTGTATGGTTTCCTACCTCGTGCACCTATTGATCTGTTGCCTCTTCCATCTTCGAAGAAGATTGATTTTGATGTGAAACAACATGCTGAATTGATCTTAAAAATGCATGAGTTAACTAAGGAAAACATTGAGCTCATGAATGCTAAATATAAACTTGATGGAGATAAGGGTATAAAACATGTTGTGTTTGCACCTAAAGATATTTTTTGGTTACATATGCATAAGGATAGATTTCCTGATTTGCACAAATCAAAGATAATGCCACGTGCTGATGGTCCTTTTAAGGTGTTAGAGAAAATAAATGATAATGCATATAAACTTGAGCTGCCTGCAGATTTTGGGGTTAGTCCCACTTTTAACATTGCAGATTTGAAGCCTTATTTGGGTGAGGAAGATGAGCTTCCATTGAGGACGGCTTCACTTTAGAAGGGAGGATGATGAGGACATCAATACCATTGTTACACCCACAGCCCCTGCTGCTATACATACTAGACCAATTACTAGACCTCGCGCACGCCAATTAAATTACCAGGTACTTTCGTTTCTTGGTAATGATTCTAATGTTCATGAGAATATGATGTTACCTAAATTGGATACACTTGTTTTGCTTACAAATGAAGGGCCTAGCTTGGACAAGAAGGATGAACATTGGAGCAAGTTCAAGCATGGAAATGATGGCATGCGCAAGGGGAACAAGAACAGAGTTTCAAGTGGTGATTTCAGGACTTTGAAGCCACCATAATGAGTGCATGAAGGCTTGGACAAAATATACAAGATGCTAATTCATAAATTTCGTCCAGAGGCTAATATAGGTGCTCCGTCACCTTATTTTTGGGCCAGGCCCATGCAATTTGGAAAATAGTGAAGTATAGGATATTTTTATAGTCCGTATGTGTGGGGAAACAAGAGTTAGGGTTGGTTTCGGACCCCTCCTCCAAGGGCCACGAAATTCCCCCCTCTTCCGCCATATGCACTGTCGGCGTTCTAGGAACGAGGGTCCCCAGACATGCCTGCCTGCGGCCCAGGACGTTGCTTTGCGAGCGGGCCCATACGGCCCATCTTCACCAACAAGCACTCAAGACCCTCGCTTGTCCCCAAGCCTCGCGAGTCCGACGACACAAGGCCTCCTCAGGGGCGGCCTCACCTGGCTGGCTCGCGAGGGGCAGAGAGACCAAGGCCGGGCAAACCTCGCGAGGTTCCAATGACGTAAGCCATGACGACCAAGGACAGGCGGACACCAGGTGGGCGCCAGCACGCACACAGTGTCCTTGTTTCATCTTTGGTGCTAAGGAGGCAAGCACAGACGCAGAGTACCGAGGCGTCAAGCAAAGGTTTCCATATCAGTGCAACAAGACCAAGACCAGAAGGACGGCAAGACGGAGGTCACCATGGAGCCCAAGACGGCGTCACCACTAGAGCCTTTGGCAGGCGAAGATTGCTTTTGTCAGGATAAGTTGTACTAGCTGTCCCCTTTCGAATTGGCCGTCGTTGGCTCCCTTCCCGATCAATATTTGCGGAGAGGACTAGGGCCTCTATAAATAGGACTAGCCACCACCATAGCTAGGAGAGACCAGAACAACCACAAGTTCATCGAGCACAAGAACAACTCTCCTCAAGAGGTTGTTCTTCCTCTTGTACTGTTCATCCTCAGCCCAAGAGGCAATCCACCACACCACACTGGAGTAGGGTATTACACCACAACGGTGGCCCAAACCAGTATAAATCTCGTGTCCTTTGTGTTGCGAGTTCATAGAGTTAGCCCTTGAGATCTTACCGAAGCTAGTACGTGGATCGGTAGGGTGAGATCTTCGAACCTTGAGGGTTTTGCCGGAACCCGTGATCTGACATTTGGCGCGCCAGGTAGGGGGTGCGCCGGAGTTTTCCTTCCGTCGATCTTCGCTCCTCCGCACCTCGATTCGCCCTCATGATAGGCGTCTCGCTCCCAGCTCCGACGACCGGTGCCGACGGCAGGGCCAGGGGGCTCCTAGCCTTGGCCCCCGCCCTACGGCAGGTGTAATGGCCGCCCAAGTTCAAGCCGGAGATGCCACCGCGCTGCGACGGCGCGACGGACCCGACGGCTTTCTGCTGGGGTTTGAGGAGGCCGTCCTTAAGGCCGGGGGCGACGACAAGGTCATGGCCAACTAGCTTCCCATTGCTCTCACTGGCGCCCTGCGCGTCTGGCTTCTCAACCTCCCCGGATCCACGGTGGCATCTTGGGAGGAGTTGTGCGGCCTCTTCACCGCACGCTACACGGCACCGGCGCGCCACGTGGTTGCGGCCCTCCTCGGCAGCTCGCAAGCACCACCCTTGGATCGTCACGTCAAGTCATTCTTTCACCAGGTCGGCGCCGCTTCCAAGGGCCCAGGGGCTCCATTGGGCTGGGTCGCGCCCAAGGCCGACCTCACCTTCGACTCAGGGGATCATCCCGCCTCCACCATCGGCCCGGGTGCGCTCCCAATGCTTTGCACGCCCACCATCTACCATGTGTCCATCACCAAGACGCTCATCGACGGCGGCGCCGGCCTCAACATGCTCTCCGTCGAGGCCTTCAGCCTTCTTCACGTCTCGCTCGAGCGGCTCCTCCCTAGCAAGCCATTCTCAGGGGTTGGTGGAGGCTCCGCTCGCTCACTGGGGCGGATCCGCCTCCCCGTGACCTTCGGCACGCGCCACAACTACCGCACCGAGCTCATCGACTTCGACATCGCCGACATTGGCCTCCCATACAATGCCATCCTCAGGTACCCAGCTCTAGCCCAGTTCATGGTAGCAACCCATCCAGCTTACAACCTCATGAAGATGCTGGGGAGTGAGGGTGTCCTCACCATCAAGGGGGACGCTAAGGAAGCCTTGATGATGCTCAAGCTCGCCCTCAAGACCGCCGCAACAGCGCAGCCCTCCGACTCGGATACCTCCAAGGCCAAGGGAGCCACACCAACCAAGAAGAAGCAGGTTTTCACTCAAGACAAGGCAGAAACCAAGCGAGTGCCAGTCGAGGAGGACAGGTCCTCAGGGGCAACCTTTACCATAGGCGCCAACCTCGAGCCTGGTCAGGAGGAGGCGTTGGTGAAGTTCTTGCGTGCAAACAAGGAAGTGTTCGCTTGGGAGCCTGATCAGCTGGTGGGGGTCCCAAGAGAGGTGATAGAGCACCACCTAAAGGTGTGCCCCAATGTACGCCCCGTGAAGCAGAAGGCAAGGCGGTAGTCCATGAAGAAGCAAGCTTTTATCGTCCAAGAAACCCGCAAGCTGGAGGTTGCAGGTGTCATTCGCGAGGATCGATACCCCGAGTGGCTGGAAAACCCCGTCGTCGTCCCCAAGAAAGGCGGGAAGGAGCGGATGTGCGTCTACTTCACCAACCTCAACAAGGCCTGCCCCAAAGATCCGTTCTCGTTTCCACGCATCGACCAGATCATCGACTCCACTGCCGAGTGCGACTTGTTGTGCTTCCTGGATGCGTTCTCAGGATATCACGAGATCGAGATGGTGGTAGAAGATGTGGAGAAGACGGCCTTCCTGACCCTGTGTGGGGTGTACTGCTACACTTGCACACCCTTCAGACTATGCGATGCAGGCGCAACCTTCCAGCGGCTGATGCACACCGCCTTGGGTCAGCAGCTCAGGAGGAACGCTAAAGCCTACGGCGACGACATCGTGGTGAAGTCTCGGGAGGCGAGGACCTTGATCCAAGACCTGGAGGAGACCTTTGAAAGCCTCTGCCAGGTGGACTTGCGACTCAACCCGGAGAAGTGCGTGTTTGGCATCCCCTCCGGCAAGCTGCTGGTCTTCCTTGTGTCGCACAGGGGGATCAAGGCCAACCCAGAGAAGGTCAAGGACATTGAAGACATGAGTCCACCACAAACCCTCAAGGAAATGCAGAAGCTTGCTGGACGGGTGACTGCGTTGGGATGCTTTATTTCCAAGCTGGGAGAGCGAGCCCTACCCTTCTTCAAGCTGATGAAGAAGAAGGGCCCATTCGAGTGGACCCCGGAGGCCGACCAAGCATTTCAAGACCTCAAGAGATACCTGACTAGCCCTCCAGTGATGGCGGCGCCGCGACCTTTTGAGCCCCTGGTGCTCTATCTTGCCGCCTCTCCCTACTCCGCCGGGGCGGCTCTAGTGGCGGTTCGGGAAGAACACCAAGCCAAGGGCGCATCGCGCCGAGCTACACCCCCAGTAGAGACGACGCAAGACCAGAAGGGCGCCACAAGGGCCGCTGCAGCAACACCAGAAGAGCAAGCTCAGCAGGACGACGCCCCCGAACCCGCAAAGGCCTCAACAAGCGATCAAGCATTGGGGGCTCCACCACCTCAGGAGGCACCCCAACTCCCGGAAGACGCAAGCCTCATCAGCACACCTACCCTTGTCGAGCACCCGATATACTTCGTCAGCACGGTGTTGCGGGACGCAAAGGCACGATATCCCATGCCTCAGAAGCTCCTGCTCGCGCTCCTGGTGGCCTCACGAAAGCTGCAACACTACTTTCAAGGCCACCCCATCAAAGTCTTCTTGGCCTACCCACTGGAGAGGGTGCTCAGGAGCCCCAACTATGCTGGAAGGGTCGCTAAGTGGAACATCAAGTTGCAAGCACTCCAGTTGGAGTTCAGCACTACCAGGGTTATCAAGGGAGCCACACTCGCTGATTTCGTGGCAGAATGGATAGACGCCCCGGCGCTTGAAGTAGGCGAAGACCGGTCCCTCTCGCCGGGAAGCGAGGCGCATGATGGCTGGGTCATGTATTTCGATGGTGCCTTCATGCGCTAAGGCGCGGGGGCTGGAGCAGTGCTCATCTCGCCCACTCATGACAAGCTCTACTACGCCGTGCAGCTATGCTTCTAGCAGGGCGAGAAGGTCTCCAACAACATTGTAGAATATGAAGGCCTCATAGCCGGCCTGAAGGCTGTAGCGGCACAGGGGGTAAAGCATCTCACCATCAGGGGCGACTCGCAGCTCCTCATCAACTTCTCCAACAAGGTATACGAGCCAAAGGACGAACACATGGAGGCATACCTTGCAGAAGTACGCAAGATGGAGAAGCAGTTCCTAGGCCTAGAGTTGCAGCACGTGCCCCGGGGAACCAACAAGGAAGCCGACGACATCGCCAGAAGGGCATCCAAGTGACAGCCCCAAGAGCCCGGCGTCTTCGAGGAGCGGCTCTTCAAGCCATCGGCAACACCACCGCTTTCAAGAACAGCTCGGCCTCGGGAGGTACTCCCGCAGCCGCCTGCCACAGGAGCCCCAGCCTGTGCCCGACCTTGGGTGCGCGCCTACTCTTAGCGCTCGAGCCCCGGGAGGGATGCTGGACCAACGAACTCAAGGAATACCAGATGCAAGGGATGTTGCCGAAGAAGGAGGAGGACGCAGAGCATGTGGCCCGGCAGACCACAACATACTGCATCCGGGACGGTGAGTTATACATGAAGCGGCCAAATGACGTTTCACTGCATTGTATCTCCAGGGAACAGGGGAAAGAGCTGATAGCCGACATACACGGTGGGGACTACGGGCACCATTCGTCGTCGCAAACCCTCGTCGACAAGGCATTCCGCAACGGATTCTACTAGTCTACGACGCTCAATGACGCAGCTGAGCTGGTGAAGTCCTGCGAGGCCTGCCAATTCCACGCCAAGAAGATCCATCAGCCAGCTCAGGGCCTCCAGACCATTCCACTCTTGTGGCCGTTCACAGTGTGGGGGCTAGATATCCTAGGCCCGTTCCCTCATGCACCTGGGGGCTATCGATACCTCTACGTCGCCATCGACAAGTTCACTAAGTGGACGGAGGTTGAAGTCGTCCGAACCGTCCTAGCTGGCTCTGCGGTCAAGTTCATCAAGGGCCTCGTGAGGCGTTTGGGGGTCCCCAACCGCATCATCACCGATAATGGCTCGCAATTAACTAGTAATCTCTTCAAGTCATATTTTGCTAACCTTGAAACGCAGATGTGCTATGCTTGGTAGTGCACCCCAAGAGCAATGGCCAAGCCAAACGCGCCAACGTAGAGGTCTTGAGAGGCCTCAAGGCCAGGACCTTCAGGAAGAAGCTCGAGGCCTGCGGCAGGGGCTGGCACGATGAGCTCCAGTCGGTGCTATGGTCCATCCGCACCACCGCCACCAAGCCGACGGGCGAGACCCCGTTCTTCCTCATCTACGAAGCAGAAGCAGTCCTCCCTCACGAGGTCAGACATCGCTCTGCATGGGTCCTAGCGTTTGATGAAACGCAGCAGGATGCCAGGCGGGGGATGGAAGTCATGCTGGGGGAGGAACGTCGCCGCGAAGCAGCACTACCGGTAGCAAGATACCAGCAGGCGCTGCGGCGGTACCACTATCGCAGCGTCCGCTCCAGGATGCTCGAGGTGGGTGACCTCTTCGTAAGGCGGATCCTCTCCAGGGAAGGGCTGCATAAGCTCTCACCCATGTGGGAGGGCCCGTTCAAGGTCGTCCATGTCTCCAGGCCTGGCACCGCATGCCTGGAGACACAGGACGGGGTACCGATCCAGAATGTCGGGAACATTCAGCACCTCCGGAAGTTCTACCCCTGAAGAAAGGCCCATCGCTTGTTAAGAAGGCCCAGCGCCTGTGAAGAAAGGCCCAGCGCCTATGAAGATCGCCGCCCGTGACACTCTCACGTAATAACGAGTAGGGTTGTACATGCCCAGGAGTCTCAGGAGTGCCGCCCTCGGGCCTCGGGGGCTCCCTCCCACATCTTAGTGGTGGCACTTAGCTCCGCGTTGGTGAGAAGACGTCGAAGGCTAGACTAGGTGCCGGACGCGGCTTTTCATTTGCTTTCCGAAGTTGGCTCGCCTCTCTTTAATTGAAATTTTCTTTCTGGTGTCTCTTGCTGGTCTCGCCCTTTCGGTTTCTGCCTTAATTTCTTTAGTCGGCTTGTACTCTCTCGCGCGTTCCTCGCGAGGGGGCTGAACAGGTAGCTTTGCGAGCTTCACATTTGTGAGTTTCCTTCTTTTGTTTTTTGCGTGGTGCCCTCGTTTGAGCCCACAAGCTGGCGCACCTCTATCTCTCAATTCGTGCCCCTCGGGTACCGTGATACGAAGCGCTGGGTCAAGGCCAGCGGCACCTGCGACCAAGCCTCAGGAGAACGATAAACCTCTTGACGAATTTTTTGCAGTTCCTAAGCGCCTATCAGGTCAAGGAAGCCTCGACAGGCACCAGAAAGCAAGCAAGCGCCTCGTGAGGAGGAGGCTACTTTGAGCAAGTCAAGCTAAGTTATCCTTACACAAAACAACGATGTTGCGACACAGCACAAGAGCAACAAACATAGCATATTGATTCAGATCATAGTTCGATACACGCCCCTCTGGGGCCCATTCTGGTTTCTTTTTGATGCAGAAAGGAAAGGAAGAACAAAATAAAAGTGATGTCCGCCCCTACAGTGGTCCACGGGGGCAGGCTCCTGGCACCGTCCTGAGCTCAGCCGGACCCCTCCTTGTGCTTCACGGAGGCGCGACGACGAGACGACCCACTGCCGCCTTCAAAGCGGGCGCGGCGGCGGGGCGGCTGGTCATAACCGCCGCTGCTGGAGGTGTCGCTGAAGGAAGAGGCGCCGTAGCTAGATGAGACATGGTAGGCCCCAAGGGCAGGTTCGCCCTCGTCCTCATCACCACCATCACCAAGGCCGAGCACCTCCTCGCCGTTGTTGAACTCGGGGCAGCACCCGGTGCGGTGACCATCTTCCCCAAACACCCTCACGTAGAGGGTCGCATCACAGTCATACTTGAAATGGTGTGTGCACCGCCTGCCCAGGCTGCACGCGCGGGCAAACGTCTCCCAGCCATGGGCCAAGGCTATGTTTCCCGCGACGGAGACCTCGACCACGACCCAGGAAGCCCTGCTGCAGCCACCGTCCGCCTGCAGCCAGAACCCGCCTGGACCAGAGGCTAGCAGCTCGTCGACGAAGAAACACTGGAGCTGAAGCCAGTTGCCGGCTGGGTTCTCCGACTAGATGTCGAACTCAGGCAGCACCTCTGCCAAATGGAAGCGCAGGCGGGGAGGCCGCGCGACCACGGCACGTCTCCCTTCATCGACATGACCGCCACGACCGGAGCGACCCCTGCCAGGCAAAGCGGCACCGCCACGGCTGCGCGAGGCCGCAGCGAGGGTCGCGGTGTGCTTGCGGGGACGGCTGCGTCAACGCTTGGGCGCCGGAGAGTCGGGCCCCTCGCAAGGGGCCTTCCCTTTCTCCGCGGCGGAGAACCTCTTCGACGGCACCATTGGTGTTGCAACTGGCGATGGAGCAAAGAGCAAGAAGCAAGTGGAATGGGAAGAGATGGGTGATGGGGGCTCCGCCCCCCTCCCATTTATAGCCAAGGGAAGGCCAACCGCCGGCCTCCACGATCTAAGGTAATAATGATGATTTTTCCTTGCATGTAGTAGAGACTCGTCAAATCGGGCAGTTGCTGAGGCCACACTGGGAAGCGGAGACGCCCACGTCCAATCAACCGCCACGCGTCGACCAAGGCTGCAGGCTATTGGGGCCCGCGGTGCTCCGCACTTGCCCTTCGGCTTCGCCTCAAAGCCAAGTCCGAGCGCGCCTTGGGCCCGGGGGCTACTGTCGGCATTCTAGGAACGGGGGTCCCCAGACTTGCCTGCCTGCGGCCCACGACGTGGCTCCGCGAGCGGGCCCGTACGACCCATCTTCACCAACAAGCACTCAAGACCCTCGCGAGGCGGACGACACAAGGCCTCCTCAGGGGCAGACTCACCAGGCCAGCTCGCAAGGGGTGGAGAGACCAAGTCCGGGCAAACCTCGCGAGGTTCCAATGACGTGATCCATGACGACCAAGGCCAGGCAGGCGCCAGCGCGCACAGTGTCCTTGTTTCCTCTTTGGTGCTAAGGAGGCAAGCGCAGACGCAGAGTACCGAGGTGTCAAGCAAAGGTTTCAATATCGGTGCAACGAGACCATGACCAGAAGGATGGCAAGATGGAGGTCACCATGGAGCCCAAGATGGCGTCACCACCAGAGCCTTGGGTAGGCGAAGACTGCTTTTGTCAGGATAAGCTGTACTACCTGTCCCCTTTCGAATTGGCCGTTGTTGGCTCCCTCCCCGCTCAATATTTGGGGAGAGGACCAGGGTCTCTATAAATAGGACTAGCCACCACCATAGCTAGGGGGAGACCGGAACAACCACAATTCACCGAGCACAAGAACACCTCTCCTTAGGAGGCTATTCTTCCCCTTGTATTGTTCATCCTCAGCCGAGGCAATCCACCACACCACATTGGAGTAGGGTATTACACCACAACGGTGGCCTGAAGCAGTATAGATCTCGTTTTCTTTGTGTTGCGAGTTCATAGAGTTAGCCCTTGAGATCTTAGCGAAGCTAGGACATGGATCGGTAGGGGGGGATCTTCGCGCGCACCCCAGTGTTCGAACCTTGAGGGTTTTGCCGGAACCCGTGATCCGACATTACGGAGGATATACTTGCTACACATTTCTTTTGGCCAAAGATGAGACGGGATGTTGACCGTTTTGTTGCTCACTGCACGACATGTCAAAGAGCTAAGTCACGACTCAATCCTCATGGTTTATATATGCCTTTTCCTGTACCTAGTGTTCCTTGGGAGGATATCTCTATGGATTTTGTTTTAGGATTACCTCAAACAAAGAAGGGGAGGGATAGCATATTTGTTGCCATGGATAGATTCTCAAAAATGGGACACTTTATACCATGTCATAAATGTGATGATGCTGTTAATGTTGCTGATTTGTTCTTCCATGAAATTATCCGCTTGCATGGTGTGTCGAATACTATTGTTTCATATCAAGATACTAAATTTCCTAGCCACTTTTGGAGATGTTTATGGGCTAAGTTGGGGACTAAACTACTTTTTAGTACTACTTGTCACCCCAAGCTGATGGACAAACTGAAGAAGTCAATAGAACATTGTTCACTATGCTTAGGGTTGTTTTGAAGAATAATAAGAAAATGTGGGAAGAATGCTTGCCTCATATTGAATCTTTTGATAATCGTTCGTTGCATTCTACTACTAAGATGTGCCCTTTTGAAATTGTGTATGGTTCCCTACCTCGTGCACATATTGATTTGTTGCCTCTTCCATCTTCAAAGAAGATTAATTTTGATGCAAAACAACATGCTCAATTGATCTTAAAAATGCATGAGTTAACTAAGGAAAACATTGAGCGTATGAATGCTAAATATAAACTTGCTGGAGATAAGGGTAGAAAACATGTTGTGTTTGCACCTGAAGATCTTGTTTGGTTACATATGCGTAAGGATAGATTTCCTGATTTGCGCAAATCAAAGCTAATGCCACGTGCTGATGGCCCTTTTCAGGTGTTAGAGAATATGAATGATAATGCATATAAACTTGAGCTGCCTGTAGATTTTGGGGTTAGTCCCACTTTTAATATTGTAGATTTGAAGCCTTATTTGGGTGAGGAAGATGAGCTTCCGTCGAGGACGACTTCACTTCTAGAAGGGGAGGATGATGAGGACATCAATACCATTGTTACACCCACAACCCCTGCTGCTATACATACTGGACCAATTACTAGAGCTCGCGCACGCCAATTAAATTACCAGGTACTTTTGTTTCTTGGTAATGATTCTAATGTTCATGAGAATATGATGTTACCTAAATTGGATACATTTGTTTTCCTTACAAATGAGGGGCCTAGCTTGGACGAGAAGGATGAACATTGGAGCAAGTTCAAGCATGGAAATGATGGCATGCGCAAGGGGAACAAGAACGGAGTTTCAAGTGGTGATTTCAGGACTTTGAAGCCACCATAATGAGTGCATGAAGTCTTGGACAAAATATACGAGATGCTACTTCATAAATTTCGTCCAGAGGCTAATATAGGTGCTCTGTCACCTTATTTTTGGGCCAGGCCCATGCAATTTCCAAATAGTGAAGTATAGGATATTTTTAGAGTCCGTATGCGTGGGAAAACAAGAGTTAGGGTTGGTTTCGGACCCCTCCTCCAAGGGCCACGAAATTCCCCCATCTTCCTCCATATATACAGCCCTTAGGGCATCATTGAGACTTTGGGTTTTGTTTAGATTAAAAGGTCGCCACAACTGGAATTTCGTGTACTTCATTTGTGTTCAACGACAAGAGCAAGGCGTCACAAAACCCCACTTGATGAATAAAGTTTTCCTCTTTTATTCACAATATCTGGATTGCAATTTCAGTTTCTTGCTTGTCCTTCGTATGCTTGCAGGAAATAGACCCTCATGGTCAGGTTGATCATGCTCTGGCATGGTCAATAACCTCTCGGAGTTGGTTTAGCGATTCATAAGGCGCGACGTCCTCCCACATTCGTAGTCGGATCATCAAAGTCTACAACACCATAAACGATAGCCACCATCTCATCAAAAGACGGGACACCTTTGCCTCTATCAGTTGCTTCGGTTTGTGAGGGGTGTGTGTACAAACTTTTGTCAAACATGCCAAAAAATTTACCACATCATCTTGGTGGCATGACATTACATCAAGCAAGGTTTCATGTGTTTCTGATCCTTTTTTAATTTTTTGGAATTTAAATGCCATGGCACTCCATGCTTAATTGTATCATAGCCGTTAGACCAATATGTTTGAAAATTCCTTCCAATTTACTGCACATGGAATTAAATCGCACACAAGTACACAAAATATGACTTTTCAAACGGTTATGGTTAGCTATTGCATGTACATGTAGTTCAAATTTGAATTACGGTCATTAAATGGCTAGAAAATCACTTAAATGTCTTAAAAGGTCAAATCACCCCTGAAATTTTCCAAAATTTGACATGACAGTTGTATTAGTACTACAAATTTTCTCGTACATTTTAAACACCATCCGTTGCCACTTTACTCCCAATTCGTCTTTCACAGCTAATAAAAAATATCCACAACATCACACACAATTTTTTTTGTAGGAACCGTTTGCGATGAAAATTTCTGGTTCTATTTAAGGCTTCCTCCTTACGTTTCGCTGGCTCGTCTGCTCCAGTGCTGACAACTCCCAAATCCATGAATCCAGATCCCCATTCCCTTACGCCCTTCTTGCAAAGATGACGCCTGGGAAACACTTCATGAATGCCCGTACGATGGCTGCGTCCTCCCCGAGCTCTGCCGCCTGCGCCGAGAGCACCGCCGCGTACGTCAAGAGTGCCACCGCATCCGCATTGAGCGCGGCCGCATCCGCCGAGAGGGCGTTCGCGGCAGCCGGCATGGCAGCTAGAGTAGCCGAGACGGCTGCAGCAGCTGCTGCGACGGTGGCTGCAAACGCTTAGAGTGCTTGAGCTGCCGTCCGTGCCACCGATGTCACTCTGGCCCGGGTCGAGGCCATCCATGCCAAGATCAAGGACGCACACGCCAGATATTCCATGCCACCTTGGAATCCAGCATGCAACCCACATACGAAAAGGCGGCGGTGGCCATGGAGCACCTGCTTCCTCATGAGATCGCCAAGCGGGAGCTTGAGATGCAGGAGGCAGCGGAGATCGAGGAGCGCCGGGAGGAGGAGTTGCACGTGGTCGAGGTCAAGGTAGAGAAGTGTCTGTCCATCGAGGAAGGTGGAGTACCAACGCGAGCTCTGGCGCAATCACTACTACGAGTACTACAACCTTAAGGACGAGGACGAGGACGCGGTCGACTTCAGCAGGGGGGAAATGGAGTCCACCAACGATTGCTTTTCGCCAGGACAAGTCATCAACGTCTCATCTCACACCGGCGATGCATAGGCCGGTGCGGTGTCGGATTTGTTAAAATTATGCGTACTTAGGCTTTGTTTTTAATGCTGGTCTTTTGTTAGAGCAATGTTTAGGTCAACCGGCTCTGTTTAATTACCAAAATTGCTCAATTCAGTAAGTGAGGTACGTGTGATGTACTCTCTATTGTGTGCCCAAATTAGCAAGCGATGTTAAATTATGCAATGACGTACCCGGAGAAATTTCCACCAAACTCATCACATGCGCGTACAGCAAAAGAATCATTTGCGATGCACACAATCGTTCAAAGTGAATGGTGTCCGGCAGCACCGCGTGCAAAGTTTCCCTCCACATTTCCAAACTTTTGGCCTACCGCCAAAATATCTACCCCCGCCCCTCTCCCCCCTTCCCCACCCCCTTTTCTCCCCGACCAGAAGTCACATTTCCCCTGTTTCCTCCTTCCTTCCTTCCTTCCTTCCTAAGCTATAGTCGCTTCCTCGCTCTCGCCATCTCGCATCCTACCGCAAGGGTCGCCATGGTCTTTCAATGACATCTCCAGCGATTCCTCCTCCTCTGACGACTCCTTCACCACCCAGGCATGCCTCTCTTCTCTCTCTCTCGAGCTATGACTTGGAATGAAGGATTTTAACTCGACGGTCGATTTGAGTCATTTCTTCCTCTTGTAGCTCCCTAGGACCATCAGTTGCAACGAATAGAGCGGGGTGGCTGAAGATCTGTCTGCTCGTGGTCACCATCAATCTCCATGCAGGAAGCTAGTTTCGTTTGAATCTATGGACAGTGGGAGGAAGTTTCTTGTATGTGTAGAGAAGGTTAGACCCTCTTTCGTTGTTACAAATCATTTGTCAGATGTGATTCAGACAGTCACGGTCCTAACCCACTCATACCACACCTTCAACCAAACGCATCCTAAGACCGTGTCACGGTTTGTACCTAGTATGTAAAAATGTTGCCATCTCATCAGCGGTGCCATTAGAAAATTATTTGGCACCGCTTCAGCAGTTTGTGTAGCCAACTTTGGTCCACACATCCAAGTAGCCAGGCAGTAAAATACTAAATCTTTATGGCACGAAGGAACTGGCATCAGAGCAACTAGGTGGTCCGGAGTCCGGGTCCCTGATTTTTTTTCGCTGCATCGGCTCGGCAGTGCAGGGCACTGGTGCGAGATGTAGCAACAGTTGTCTTTACACCGATTTTGGCATACATAATGGACAGCCTTAGAGATATTAGTTCTATGATACTAAATTTGTGCATGTACACACCTGTTATTAACAATTTGCTGTCATCCAAACACTGTTGCTATGCTGTTGCAGTTATATTTACCTTCCTCATAAATTGTTCAATTTGTTATTTATAGTACATGAGTAAGAACTTGTAGCGTTGTTGTAGTTAATTATAGCTTCTGATGTTTCAGTAGCAATTAATTCATTTGCACATTGATCTTTTTGAGATGATATGTCATAATTAACATGTTTCTTCAGTTTTTCAAAATAAGTATTGGTGATTTTCTATGTTTCTATAAACCCATTTCCCCTATAATTGTTACTGATCTAGTTTTAAATATTATATGATGAATGGAAGTGTTCTTACTTGGAGTGGGTTGATCAAGAGTGGCCACCGTCTTTGAAGATGTGCCTAGCAAAGCTTTGGAGCATGTATGAGGAAGAGAATAGAGGTAGGCTTAGAGAAAGTGTTCACTACAAGAAATATGTCAACTAGTGACCTTTTGTCAGTGACCCTGGAAGAATTGGTCATAGATCTATGACCATTTGAGACCAATTGGTCAAAAGCTGTTCGGGGGGCTCCAAACCCTAAACCATTGTGACCATTTTGGTCAGAAAGGTCGTAATTTCCTTACACGAAATGGTCATAAAGCAGACAACACTAGTCCGCTGCCTTATTTCTAGCTGATCATGACCAATATAGATGGTCATAACCTTGTAAATAGTGGTGGATTGGTATGACTTGGCGCCACCTCATCAGTTTTGCCTATGTGTCATGTCCATGTGTCCATTTTTGCCCTAGGTTGTGAAGCAACCTATATTTCTGTCATTCCCAAAAAAATCTCATAAATTCTTTGGGTCATATCTTCATCAAATATGTAAAAATCCTTCCTTGCCTAGTTCAAAACTAATTCAACAATATTCATTTTCCTATTCTGTTCACAACAACACTTTATGAAGGAAGTGCTATTTATATATTCTTGATTGGCCTCGGAATTTTTGGGCACTCTTTCCTATCCAAATCATTACCGCATGACAAAATTCAGCTCCATTTGCCTAGCAAATCTTCCTCGGCAAATTTCCAAAGTTTTTGTCCACCTAGAAGCATTGTGAAGGAAGTACCTTTTTTATATATCGAAATGACATGAAATTTATATAGTTCCTTCCTATGCCCAAATTATCACCCTCCTCCAAATTGCAGCTCAGTCAAATCATCTATGTGAGCCCAGGTTCAATTTATATTATATGGCCAGATTGGCACGTTGCAAAGCAAGTGTTATCTAGACCCCTCCTATTACCCTAAAACTTATTGGGCACTCTTCCATACCCAAATCATTGCCACATGATAATATTTAGCTCAATTTTCCTAGTAAATCTTTCTCAGGAAATTTCCAAAGTTTCTACCTCGAGAGAAGCTTTGTGAAGTACGTACTAGCTAGGCTTACCCAAATGATCTGAAAATTTACCAGCACATGACCATACCTATGTAACTTACCTACACCAATTTTGAGCTCATTTCATTCATCCAATCTCTCTCACTAGTTTTCCCAAGTTTCTGTCCATAGAAGAGCATTGTGAAGGAAGTACTACTTTGGCATGTCCAAATAGTATCAATTTTCTACAATGCTTTCCTATGCCCAAATAACCATCCTCCACCAAATTTCAGCTCAATCCATTCATTATTTTGAGCCCAGCTTCAACATTCAAATTTTTGTCCAGCGTGGTACTTTGCAAAGCAAGTACCACCTAGGATCCTCCTTTTGAGCTAAAAATTTGTGAAGACATTCTTCTCAGTATATGATCATCCTCGACCAAAACTCACGCCCATTGGCCATGTGCATTTCCCGTACCGCTAATCAAACACTTGGCTGCTAATTCATCTTTGAGCATAGGTCGATCTCCTCGTGAGATTCTTCTGTTCTAATTTTCTTCCTAGCACCTACCTGGGGAGTGCCCAACACACTAGACATGCCTAGGCCTCCCAGAACGCATGACAATGCCAAGGTCACGCGGTGACCACGTGGCGGGCATGCGAGTTTACGCGCTTTGGAGTTGGGGCCCTGGGCCACATCCAAACCTCGACGTATTGCCACCAAACCATGTATTTATGATTAAATAGATATTTATGTAACTAGAAATGATTTTGTGAAAAAATAAAGAGCAAACAATAAGGTAGATGCAGTTCAAAATTGACCCGCTTCCTGCTGAATCGGCAGAAATTTGTCTTTTTCACAAGTGGTGGATCAAAACTTTTGACACCAAACCATTTTGTCAATTATGCATTAAATATGTCCTAATATTTTATAAAAATTATTTGATCCAATTTTGCAATAAATATATGGTTGGTCCTTCACAAAAAGAACTCAATTCAAGCACTCGAAAAATGGAAAATGAATTTTCCATGCAAAGAAAATAAAAAGTCCCTTAGGCAACATTGTTTGCCATTCCAATATGCACCCTTGTGCATAATATGAGATCATTTGAACAAACTATGCCATGAATGTGGCCATAAGATTGATCATCTGGCTTGAAAGCCATGAATCTTCACGCATGATAGCTCATTTCTGAGAACACTTTTTAAAAATAATTGCCGTATTACAAGTTTATTATTTTTCCTGGAAACTTGGTGACATATAATGACACAATGCGAAGGTTTCCCAAATTTTTGATTTTATTTGAATTTTTTATGCCCGTTTCAAAATGCGGTCAAAACGGCGGGTTTGACCGTTCCTAGCTAGTGGTTGAATCTTGGAAAACTTTTGATGTTTCTATGATTAAATAGATACTTATATATCTAGAAATGATTTTTTGAAAAAATAAAGAGCAAACTATGAGGCAGCTGCAGTTCAAATTTGACCAGCTTCCTACTGAATCGGCAGGAATTTGTCTTTTTCACCAGAGGTGGATCAAGGCTTTTGACACCCAACCATTTGGTCAATTGTGAATCAAATATGGCCTAGTATTTTAGAAAATCGATTTGGTCCAATTTTGCAACAAATATATGGTAGGCCCTTCACAAAAAGAACTCAATTCGGGCACTCGGAAAATGGAAAATGAATTTTCCGTGCAAAGAAAATAAAAAGTCCCTTAGGCAACATTGTTTGCCATTCCAATATGCACCCTTGTGCATAATATGAGATCATTTGAACAAACTATGCCATGAATGTGGTCATAAGATTGATCATTTGGCTTGAAAGCCATGAATCTTCACGCATGATAGCTCATTTCTGAGAACACTTTTTTAAAATAATTGTCATATTACAAGTTTATTATTTTTCCTGGAAACTTTGTCACATATAATGGCACAATGTGATGGTTTCCCAAATTTTTGATATTTTTTGAAATTTTTATGCCCGTTTCAAAATGCGGTCAAAACAGCGGGTTTGACCGTTCCTAGCTAGTGGTTGAATCTTGGAAAACTTTTGATGTTTCTCTGATTAAATAGATACTTATGTATCTAGAAATGATTTTTTGAAAAAATAAAGAGCAAACTATGAGGCAGTTGTAGTTCAAATTTGACCCGCTTCCTACTGAATCGGCGGAAATTTGTCTTTTTCACGAGAGGTGGATCAAAACTTTTTACACCCAACCATTTGGTCAATTGTGCATTAAATATGTCTTAGTATTTTAGAAAATTGATTTGGTACAATTTTGCAACAAATATATTATAGGTCCTTCACAAAAAAAACCTCCTTTTGGGCACTCGAAAAATGGAAAATGGTTTTTTCGTTCAAAGAAAATGAAAACTTCCTTAGGCAACATTGTTTGCCATTCCAATATGCACCCTTGTGCATAATATGAGATCATTTGAACAAACTATGCCATGAATGTGGCCATAAGATTGATCATTTAGGTTGAAAGCCATGAATCTTCACACATGATAGTTCATTTCTGAGAACACTTTTTTAAAACATTGCTGTATTATAAGTTTATTATTTTTCCTGGTAACTTGGTCACATATAATGACACAATGCGAAGGTTTTCCAATTTTTTTGGTGTTTTTTGATTTTTTATGCCCGTTTCATAATGCGGTCAAAACAACGGGAATGAGAGTTCCTAGCTAGTGGTTGAATCTTGGAATTTTTTGGTGTTTCTCTGATTAAATAGATACTTTTGTACCTAGAAATGATTTTTGGAAAAAATAAAGAGCAAACTACGAGGCAGCATTAAACATGACCTAGTATTTTAGAAAATTTATTTGGTCCAATTTTGCAACAAATATATGATAGGTCCTTCACAAAAACCCGATTATTGGCACTCAAAAAATTGAAAAATGATATTTTGTGCAAAGAAAGTGAAAACCCCTCAAATCAACATTGTTTGTTGTCCCAAGATACACACATTTGCACAATATTGGTACATTTTCAAGCTATGAAAGGACAATATGTCGAATGTTCACCCTAAATAGGAGGGTAAAAAATACAAGAGAAGTAAAAGGAAAAGACAAAATTACATAAGCTCAGTTGTGATTGGTGGAATCAGTGTGGCATGGATTGATGACATGGCAAAGATCCATCCATCGATCCATGAATACAGCCCACCGCACGCCATCTCCATCGCCCGGCCTCCCCTTTCACTCGTGCCCGATCCCCACCCGACCCCTCGTGCTCGCCTCTCTCCCTCTTGCGCGAACCCTAGCACTCCCCTCCTCCCTCCCGCCGCCATCTCCATCGCCCGACCTCTCGCTGCCACCTCCGTCCAGCGGAGCTCACCGTCGTCCATGGCTTCCCCCACGCCCTCCTTCTCTCTCCCCTCCCCTTCCCTCCCCTACACCCACAGCCGCCACCCTCTCCTTCCCTTAGATCTCGATCCACAGCCGCCCCCAAGCCCACCCCCACCCAACCCATTGTCGTCGTAGATCTCAACCCAACCCAACCCAACAAAGAATATTGAATCTTGGTCTCCAGGTTCGATGCTCGGCTGCTGCTGGAGCGGCTGCGAAACAAGAGGCCGATGTTCGTGGGGGACTCGCTGAACCGGAACCAGTGGGAGTCGATGGTGTCCCTGGTGTCGTCGGCGATCCCCGCGCGGGAGCAGAGGTCGCTGGCCAAGTTCGTGGGGCCCAATGGGTCACTGAACGTGTTCAGGGCGACGGAGTACAACGCGACGGTGGAGTTCTACTGGGCGCCGTTCCTGGTGAGCTCCAACTCGGATGACCCGCAGGTGCACAGCGTGGCGGACGGGTGATCGTGTGGCGGTCCATCGCCAAGCACGCCCGGCACTGGCGCGCCGTCGACTTGCTCGTCTTCAACACCTACATCTGGTGGCTCAACAACTTTGAGATGGAAGTGTTGTGAGTCCCTCCTCCGACCGTCCTCCATTGCTGCTTGCTCCAGTGATGGATCAGTGAGCGATGAAGATGATGGGATTGCAGGAAGAATCCGAGGGCGATGACGGACAAGTACACGCTGGTGGACCGGCCGGTGGCGTACAAGGAGGTGCTCAAGATGTGGGCCAAGTGGGTGGACCGGCACGTCGACCCCGGCCGGACCAAGGTCTTCTTCATGGGCATGTCGCCCAACCATGGCGTGTAAGTCACTCACTCACTCACCAGCTCTCGATCAGTACTACTAGTAGTGTACCAACTTGTTCATTGCAAATGGATTGGATCGCGTTCCCCATTCCCGTGCAATTTCTTGTCAATCACGGGCAGGGCTGGGATTCCAAAACAAACAGGCTTCTCGGGCAGTGCTAATCCCCTTCTAGGAGTGCTAGACTATTGTATTGCCAATTGTCGACTGTTGCATACCAGAACACCTTAGATCGACTGTTCTTACTTCTTGAGATCGGTTGCTGGATTAATTTGCCCTTTCTTGCATCCCAACAATTCTAATTACCTAAGACAAAGCTATGTACGTTGCTTACAATTTCCCTATACAATCCTGATGGGATTAGGAATATGATCGTGTCTCCTGTAGAATTGGATTTCTCTGGCTGTTCTGTAAACTGAATTTGGTTCAGTTAAAAAACTGCACTACCTGACAGTTTTGGGCAGTGAGCTTCTAACTGAAAAACGAGTTCGTGATGCTCATAATTTCAAGTTGGCCTCTACATATGAGTTGTAAAGCATGTTCTAATGTTTTCGTAGAGTACTTATTTGCTCCGTTTCGATGTATGGTTTGAGAGCAGCCGTCTATTTGGTTTGCTGTCTAGATAGGAAATCTTCTTCTTTTGTTTCTGTTATTTACATAATTTCTTCAACAACTCCTCGGCTTCGATGCCCTAGGATATTCACTTTGCAACTCCATTTATTGATTCTTGAACGCGAAATGCAGTTTGCAGGGAGCTTAATAAAGCTTGGACAATGGTGAGGGCTCCGATGGTGGTGATGTTGTTGGGCTGGTTGTGGCCTCGTGTGCGGCAGCAACGGCCTCCCTCCTGTAACCTCTATCGATGGCCATGGCATGGTGAGCTCTCTGTTTCCTGGATCCAAACCCCCTCCTTCATTCAATCTCTGATTCCAACGTTTTCCCCTTTGCTCAATTGTTTGATCTGGGCCTGTAGGCGACCTCCACAGACGAGGAAAGGAGATGAGGACAAGCAAACCCTGACGCCAAGTACTCCTCAGGGTCCCAACACAAGGACAAGCAGCGACAACAACATCTTCTTCCATTCAGCCCAAGGACAAGCAGCAGCAGCGACCACAGTAGATGCAGCCATGCAGGGGAGGACGATGATGCTCATCAGCAGTATCAGCTCAAGGCGGCGGTGCTGATTAGATTTGATCCTCAAGGTAGCCCTTCCCTTTCCTTTCTCTCTTCGATTCGATCCGATCTGGCAGCCATGGATGAACACTGACCGCAGTATATGTTGCTCTATTCTTCATGTTCTGCTATGCTACAGGATACCCATGGACCTTGCTGCATGTGGTGGGTTTTGGAGAACCAACTTGAGATGCAGGAGGTGGGTTCTTGAGCTGTGCTCTGCTCGAGCAGGAGGGGTTTGCTCCTTTGCTCCTAGGGCGACCGAGAGGTCTTTCCCTGAGCTGAAGCACGTCCATGCCGACCCACCACGACAGGTAGCATCTCCATCTCCCTCTCCCTCTCATCTTCCTCTGCTCGCTACTGCTGCTAAGTTGAGAAATAGTTGATGCAAATCCTGGTTGTGTCAAGGAATTCAAGAAGGATTTGTATGAACAAGTCCATTTTATTTATTTATCTAGTTAGTACCAAACAGAGAGAGAGAGAAGATGTGCTCCAGAATGGTCAATTTTGCTGCAACCACATGGATTTGTATCTATGCAACCATCTCCATGTTGTTTGTATTATTTGGATTGCAAGAAATTCAGTTTTGGGTGACCTGCACTTAGTTTAACTTCACTGAATAATCAACCATTTGACATAAATATGTTGTGTACATTCTGAACCCCCATTGATATGTATATGCAGCAGGGCAATACATAGTATAAGTTAAATTCTTGCTTGCTCTGTTTGTTAACCCTTTCTTATTTATTTGTTTGTTTGGTTTGGATGCAACAGGTGTCGTCCTTCCATGGACGAGGAGGACAACGACCTGAACCTTGACGGCGATGTTGTTAACCCCGCACAAGGTCGCTCGCACCCAATAAGCATTTTTTCAAGTTACCGCTGCTCTGTTTTTGCAATCCGCTCGTTGTTCAGTAAACTAGCTACTAGCGTTTGTGAACACAGCCTCCTTGTTCACCAAATGAAGAATCCTCCCAAGAATTTGACCATTTTCAATTGTAAAAAATGAATGGCTGCTACTGTTTCTAGTTTTAGGTTGGGATGAGATGTGTGTTTGCATGCTTGTGCTTATGTGGTTGATGATCACATATGTATTAGTGTTGCTGGTGTTGGTCATGAAGTTTCTGTTATGTATTTTGAATTTGCAACCAATGACAGAATTAGTATTAGAATGTTGCATGTTTATTAGGATGTGGCTGAAACCATTGGGAACTTCCTGGACATGTTTTGTTGCTATCAATATTTGCCCCATGTTTTGTTTCCTTGCATACTTGTTACCACAATCTTTACTACTGCTATTGTCATATCTACTAGTTGTGGTTCCCTCAAATTGACTAGTTTTGTAGAATATCTCTGTTCACATGTACACTACAACACCTTTGTACTAGTGCTGTCGTTGTTGTTTGGCAAACACCAGGGGCAAATCATATTTGTCATGCAGTTTTTGTAACTTGGCATTTCTATATGGCTTGTTTATATTATTATACATTGTGGTGTTCCATACATTTGTTGCTGGTTGAACATGATCCTTGGTTCGATATAAAAGTAGAACTGTTCATTGCTAGTTTAATGCTCCAGCATTGATGACACTCCCTTCAAGCTTGCTGACCTACACCTTGCTCGGTTGTTCTCACAGTCCTGATGAGGCCATGATGATTACCTTGCTGGAGCGCATCAACCCCGACCATGGCACCACATTCACACTCTTGAGGTAGCCGTGCTGCAACTACATCAACGCTATCTTCTCGGACTAGATAAGTCTGCGGTCTATCCCATTATCTTCTTTTGTTACTTGGTCGATGAGCCATGATGATATTGTGTTGATTCCCTATGTGATGCAGAAGCTATGGTGTTTTGTTTTGAGTCTGTTGTAAATTGAAATTGATAATGATTTGTGTAAAATTAATGTAGAACATATATCTTGTTATCTTAATTCGTTCGTGCCGTGCTCAATGAACCATCTAAGATTGAATCATTTTCTGCGTTCAACATCTAGAACCATTCTGTGAGTTTTGGTATTCATGCAACAACTGTCCGTTCTTGTCTTTTGTGTTGTTTCTATGACCTGGTCCTTGTGGTTATTACTCTTACATGTTACATGTAGAGATGCTTCATGATTTAGTCCCTAGCTGCTTTCTATATTTTGTTTTTATTTTGTTTCTAACTCTTTTGGTTTATTGTTAGATGCCTTCATTCAGCCTGTATGAACATATCCAAAAATGGTGTTTCCTCTCATTGAAGGAGCTCTGGCTTGAAAGTGAAGAAGTCTGGAGTATATTTGTAGTAGTAGTTATATGTTCTGATAGTATCACATGTAATGGTGAAATGAATTATGTAAAGATTGTGCTATTAGCCAAAATTCTCATGTGGCTTGATAATTTTCATTTCTTTGTTGTTCTGACTGAAATAATTGTGTGGAAACTAAAACATGGGCTGTCTTTAATTAGAACATGACAAGTGGGACCTAATAGTATTTGGCATTTAAAAGGGCCATTTCCCAAATAATATTCACAGGAAAAAACCAACAATTAAGGAAATGTACTGTAAAAAGGCCAAGGCCCAATTGAGAAATAGATGCGACCCAAAAAAGAAATGGTCTCAAAAAGGATCACGACCCTGGAAATAAAAAGGCCGAAATGTTGGGCCTAGCCCATGTGACTGACTAAAATTAATAGGAAAAATAAATAAAAAACTAAATTATTGGGCTAGGCCCATGTAGAACAGCGAATTGGACCGGGCTGAATCTTATCAACGACCTTTTCAATTGGTCGCAATTTTGCCACGTCGAATCCGACGTGGGCTGGGTAGACAGCCAGTGACCAAAACAAAAGGTCATGGGTTCAACGACCTTCTGTTTTGGTCGTAAACGTCTACGACCTTCTTACAGAGAAGGTCGTTAATTTTAGTTTACGACCGCCAGCTTTTGACCTTCTGTTTTTGGTCACAAAAAGGTCGCAAATGAAAAACATTGACCTTTCAGTGACCAATAGTCAAGGTCACAAATTGACATATTTCTTGTAGTGGTTGTCAATGCTGAAGAATATTTGAAGATGCGGGCTAAAAGAGGAAGGTGGAGAATGAGCTCAGATTTTTAAATCCGACTTGCTAAGATGGTGTTGATGAAGGAGGAGGCACTTTCCGAGTTGGACAGTGCAAAACAGGTTCTTACTGAACTGAAAGCAGAGATGGATAAGACGTGCCTGGATGATCTCGATTAGGGAAATGTATATATTGTTCTAATATTGTTCTTATGAAGTTGAACTAGTTATATGTTGTACTATGCTGTACTGCGTTGCACCAGGATATAAAATAAATATCTGTAAATTCAAATTTAACCAAAATATATATAGCATATGCATGTATTTCAACAAAAAAAAATTAAAGATTTCACGTGGTATTCGAGAGTTGTAGTTCTTAATTCGCCACTTCCGCCTGGCCTTATCTTCACTTTGATGTGGTGTTGGGCAACCAACATGAAACTATCAAGATGCAACGCTAATCCTGAAAGGATAAAAATTAAAATGATTTAGATATGTATGTACAACTGAGCTATACAGTTTTCACAAGATACAAAACACAAAATAGAAAACATTCATATAAAAATTGATTAAAACTTTATTACTTGATTCGGATGCTAACAAACTAATTTGGTCTCCCGGAAAAAAACTAATTTTCAAAGAATATATCCTCGGTTATCTTTTCCACCTGCCCCCGCATCGTCCATTTTGGGCGGCTCGGGTGGCGATCCGGTTTTCCCGGGAGCCGTCCCTGCGAGCCCTCCCCTCGCCGCCGCCGGTTGGCGCCGCCGGGCTCGCCCGCGCGGCTGACGGCGGCGGCGTGGTTCCATTCCCGTGGCGGTTTGAGCAGGCGTTTGGCGTAGTGCAGGCGGTGGCTGGATGCTGTGAAGGCGGGAGTTGCAGCGGCGATCCACGCGGGGATGGATCCGGCGGAAGCATGGCTGTGGGTGGCCAGATCGGCACCATGCCGCCGCACTCGTGGACGCCATGGATGGGGCTGTCACCAATGGCGGCGTCAATTCCTCGGATGGAGCACATGAACCGCTCGTCTCTTCCTCGTCATTGAGTGGAGATCTGCCCGCAGTCGTCCAAGCGGCCGTGTCTAGTACTGCTGCGGCACCTCCATTAGGGACAGCCCAGCCGGTGCGTGTACGGAAAACCGAGGTCCAACCTAAGAACTTGCTCTTACCATAGTCATTGCTCCTGGGCTACCTCTGTGGTGTTGAAGCAGTGGCCCTGGCCGTGACCTGCATCTCCGGCGTGTTGGTCTCTTACTTGGCTCGGCCGCCAGGTCAAGGTGACACCGTGAATCTGGCCAGCATGCCGCTGGGCGGTCTTCGGCCAGGCGGTGGTCACCTCAAGAGGTTTGGACCTGTATGATCTGTGTCTGGCGAGGACGACACGGAGTTTGTGGCCGCGAGTCTACTGTCGTCTCATATAGATCAGCCTACGCTGCCATTTGTGAGGATGGTGCATGGCCTTCGGAGTGTCCCGAACTAGGGATTTTGTGGTGCTGCTGTCCTTCGTCTCCGTCAAAGACTTCTTCGAGTGTTGGCGAGTGGCTCTTGTCGAGTCTTGTCAGCCTACTCGTCCAGGCATGGTCATCACTCGCCGTAAGGACCGTGCACACATGCAACTATTGGGATCGAGGCAAGTGGAGGAGACAACATAAAATGATTTCCATTGGGTGGTACTTCTCGAGTACCCAATCTAGAGCTCCGGGGTGAAAACTCTGGTCTGACCTAGTTGGTTATACCTGGCAATGGCGGCGTTCTTTACGTCGTTACCCAGATGACGGCATTGCTCGGAGTTTGCTCAGATTTGCTCTTCAGGGTGAAAACCAGTGAGCCAACCCTTGGTGGTTGGATTTGGCGACGGCGGCGCTTGTGCGTCGTTTCCTTGTTGGAGGCGTCGCTTTTGGAGAACCCTTCTCGGAGTCTTTATGATGTCAAGAGATGACTGGGGCCGATGGTCACCGTTGTACATCGTCAATCGTTGTTTCATTGCTTCGGTTTTTTTTCTTTTCTTCCTCCGCCTAGGCATAGCTTTGGTCTTTGCATGACTTTGCCTTTGCCGGTGTGATCATTTTTGTGTGTGTGTGTTGTGCTGGCTGTGTGCATCTTAGTTATGCAGAGGCCGGGTGTACTCATCATGATTGTATCCCTCGGTACTACTGTGTGAGTCAATAAAAAACACCCTTTTCGAAAAAACTTTTTTGAACCCGTTCAATATTTTCAAAGTAAAGTGACCCTCATGACTACAGAAAAGTTACTAAGACACGTAGATTAATTGTAGTAAGTGGGTGGTAACACACGTGTTACTACAACAAATACTTGAAGAAATAGTTTTGAGCTATATTTTTTAAAACTCTGGAAGAACGCAGATATGTTATCTTGACTTTTTTATAAAGTATAACAGACATGAAGAATAAACATTAGCTAACACGTAGAGCAACAACAGCTTCTAGTCCGCATCTCCCTCTCCAATCTAATAGCAGCCTGGATGCTTTGCTCCCTACACCTCCAGCTTCGTTACATGTGCCCTCCACCACATCAGGGCCGAGGCCATGCTCCTCCGAGTTGCCTGGGCTAGCAAACTGAGCCAACCCCGCCAGCCCCTCTCCTCGTGCCGATGCAGCCACTCACGCGAGCGCTCCTCCCCGCCACTGCCGCTGCTCCACTGTCGCCGGCAGGAGGCCACTCTAGCGAGCGTCTCTATTCTGTCTCGCGCCTCGCCCTCTGTCACACCATGGAGGGATATCTCTTCGTCTCTTTTCGGCTCCCCCGCGCGCGCTTTTCTCTCCTCGTGTCGAGGCAGCGTCCCCGCCGCCGCCGGCAAGAGGCCACTCCAGTGAGCGCCTCTGCTCCGCCCCAGGCCCCGCCACTGTCACACCGGATCTCCTCGTCTCTTGTCGGCTCCCTCGCACGCCCTTTCCTCTCCTAGTCCGCCCTGGACAGCCTCCCCTGCCTCCGTGCTCCTCTTTGCTCCCGCCTCCTCCGTGGTCTATGGCGTCGGCAGCCCGACCCAGCCACATCCAGCCCTCCATCCGGCAACGGCCATTTTTTCTGTCTATTTGTTGATCCTCAGGCTGGCTCGCTGATTTGCAAGCAACTCGACAGATATATAAATTGTTGTAATTTGATTTAGAAAAACGAGGTGGTACTATTTCCGTCATGCAACGGACTTTGTTTTGAGTTACAAGCCTATAAAATTTCAGATGGTTGGAGCCATCGGGACAAAAATTCCCTCAACAAACAATTTTTTATGGCCCATACGGATGGCCCAACAAAAGAACTGTTAACTACACGTAGGAAAAGGCTTATAAATAGTACCACCTCACATAGCAAAAATAATATAGATGAAAAAAAAACTGAAAGCATAAATTTACGATCAGAAACGTATTGTGACGGTGAACCCAGGGAGTCAATCCATGCTTTATTATTAGGGATAGATTTATGTGTGTGATATGTAATTGGCAAACAGTTGTTTCATATGAAATGTGAATTTGCGTAATACTGGACTTATTAATTGTTAACTAATAAACCTGCTAAATGGGTCATGGAACTTTGCAAACGGTTATAGCAGTAAAAGCGCTCGTGATGGATAGCCCAATGCCACATAGTTTTCTTCATCAAATTGTGTGTGATGTAGTTGACAAAAGCAAACAGTTAATCAAGGCAGAGCATGTGTGATAGTTACATCTTTCACATACGAGCCTATACATAAAATTGTGTGGGATGTACATACGAACGGAAACGTTTTCCCTGGATTGACTGTGTGGGATGTACATAAGAACGGAAACGTAATCCTTGGATTGACTGTGTGTGATATACATACGAATGGAAATGTTTTTCTGGGATTCACCGTGTGGGATGTACGTACGAACGGAAACGATTGGGTTTCGATGCCTTGCTCGATCGCACACGAGCTCATTTTGCCCCAGCCTGTGTGCCAGGAGGGCCTACCCCGACGGTTTTTGGGTCGTGTGGGAAGGACCCCCCTATCGCCCACACTCACTTGGCGACGGTTCCAAATGCCATCGCGGAAAAGGATTAAAAACCGTCTGTATAGCACCGACGTGCACCAGTGGTGGACAGAATTCCCCTGTCTCCCTATAAATATAACCCTTAAGGCACCATTTAGACTTGGCTTTTAATTAGTTAAAAGTTAGCCATTGCTGCAACTTCGTGTATTTGTTTCTGTCCAACGACCAGACCAAGACCACTTTTAGAATCCCACTTTTATCAACACTTCATATATATTCGCAATATTCATATTGCTTTATCATATTCTTTCTTATTCTTCGATTGCTTGCAGGAATAGACCTTCATGGTCAGGTTGGCCGTGCTCCGGCATGATCAATAACCTCTCGGAGTTGGTTTAGCGGTTGCTAAGGCGCAACACCGTGTGCATTTGTTGTCGGATCATCAAAGTCCTCTCCACCAAATCGATAGTTATCATCTCATTGAAAGATCGGGACCGTAGCCCTGAAGGATCATCAAAGTCATTTCTTCCTCTTGTAGCTCCCTAGGATCATCAGTGGCAACAAATGGAAGAAATTCCCCTCTGCCACCCTATAAATATAGCCCTGAAGGCACATTTAGACTTGGGTTTTAACTAGTTAAAAGTTAGCCATTGCTGCAACTTCGTGTACTTTCTTTGTGTCCAACGATCAGACCAAGACCGCTTTTAGAACCCCACTTTTATCTACACTTTGTATATATTCGCAATATTCAGATTGCTTTATCATATTCTTGCTTGTTCTTCGATTGCTTGCAGGAATAGACCTTCATGGTCAGGTTGGTCGTGCTCCGGCATGGTCAATAACCTCTCGGAGTTGGTTTAGCAGTTGCTAAGGAGCAACACCGTGCAAGTTTGTAGTCGGATCGTCAAAGTCGTCTCCACCAAATCGATAGTTATCATCTCATCGAAAGATCGGGATTGTCGCCTCTATCAAACAACTTATAAAATAAGTCATAGAATTTCCTCATGGAAGAATGGCTAATCTTGCTGAACAAGACACAATAACAATAGGTCCTTCGGTCAGGTGTGCTAGGCATGACATCACATTACCGGGTTACATAGAGACCAATGTTATAATTCTTGGAAAATGTTCCAACCGTCAAATCCGCACGAGATTCAGATCTAGTTGGTTTCAGGATACCTCAAACTCAGGATGCCTGAGAAGAAAAAGGGTGCAACACAAATTGACGAGAAGATGTTGCAAGATTCCCGGGAAATGAAATATGGAAGCAAGCTGCAAGACATGAGTTGGATTGCAATACACACATGAGCACACTGCCCAAGAAAATCTAGACCACATGGAAGTCTTACAGCAAAAAGGGCAACTGAGTTCTGGTTAGGAACCATCATCGAGGATATCAAACTTCCATGTGTAAGTCTGGATTAGCTCTTATGAAGGAAATTCTTTTCCTTGAACAAACCAATTAGTGGCTTGGCGTGCTAGGAAATACATGTGGGTGAAGGTAGCAAAACTATCAAACCATAGAATACTTCTCACATGCATGATTGATTTGGCATGATTCCAGAGGAAGCAAAACAAAAATTTCTCATATTCACGGTGGAAAAATGCTCATGAACTTAGAGAAAAACTCTTCTTTTATCGAACATATACTTCATGCTCATCATGATCCACAGAGACGATGAGGATGTGGCCGACGGTCTCAGCAACAATCCATCGATATTTCAGTAAGGATGAATTTCCAAAATTATATGAACAAGGAGGTAGCATTTCCCAGATCAAATGATATATTGATGTATGCTCGAGGAAAACATCCACAATTAAACAATGATCGGAAGGTGCACCGGGAATCTGGACTAGGTAGCATGATCAATGTTAGAATGTTGATTCAATAGCCAACACACAAAGTATGAAATTATCGATCATTGACCTTCAAGCAATAGGGTTGCTAGAAGTTTAAATCCAGGCATCACCATTCACGTGTTGGCATTCCGGTTAAAAACAATACGGGGACCAAGAAATGCATGTAGATGGTGATAAGTATCACTTGTATCAAGAATTCTTAACAGGTGGTGAAATCCTCATGACATTCTGGACATAAAGGATGGTAATGCTCCAGGGTAGAACATCTCATAAGCAAGATAGCAAGGAAAATCAAGATACAACAGAAAACATGAACAACTTGTGTTGTGGGGAAGGCAAGAATATTGTTGATGGTAACACAAATCATCGAGGGGCAAGGATGGTATTTCTCACGATGAATTCAATTAACATCTTAGAAGAAGTCAAGATGTTGACGATGATCACATCACATTTTGTCGAGAGGTTTCAAGAGGAAGCAATCAAACAGCGGCATCATCAAGTAAAAGGAATGGTGAAGAAAAAAGTTATCAGAACCACAAATAAGATGTGATCACCGAATCATAGTTGCCTTTCAAGACAACAAAATGATGTTGTAAACTTGACGTGAGGTTTGCCCACTGTCTTAAGAATTCATGCACCAAAGAAGGGCGAGGTAGCACGGTCAAAGGTAGCATGATAAGGATGTAGCCGATAGTCTAGTATGGCAAGATTGAGTTTAAATTTCCCAGTACAAAGTACTAGGAGTACTGAATCACAGTGTGTGCTGTTCGGTGTCCTCGAGTGACTAACAACTCAAAACCTAGGGAAAATGAAATCTGGGAGAAGCAATACTTGAAGAAGACTCAAAAGAAGCAACACAGTCCATTGATATTCTCGAGATACCACAGGGTAATACTGAATTGTAGATTAGGACAGAGGTTGAACAGGCATTTTGATCGGTAGAAGACAAGTTCTTTAACTTGCCCAAGAAATGGAATCAAAGGAGAACAACATGGTTGGAACCGCGATTTCTAAGGACCAAACATAGATACAATATGAACTTATAACAAGGGGATAATTATTAATACAAGAAGATTCCATGATAAGATCTACATCATGTCCATGGGCATGAACACTGATACATCTTGAACGTATCTGTAATTTTTTATTGTTCCATGATATTATATTATCTGTTTTGGATGTTTTATATGCATTAATATGCTATTTTATATTATTTTTGGGATTAACTTATTAACCTAGAGCCCAGTGCCAGTTTTTTTCCCTTGTTTTTGAGCTTCGTAGAAAACGAACACAAAATGGAGTCCAAACAGAATAAAACTTTCGTGATGATTTTTTTGGACCAGAAGACACCCAAGAGAGTTGGAGTTCAAGTCAAAAGAGCCACGAGGCGGCGGAAAGGGTGGGGGCGTGCCCCTACCTTGTGGGCCCCTGGTGACCCCCTTGACCTAGTTCTTCCTCCTACATATTCACATGGTGTAGCGACCCGACCTCAAACGGTCAAGTCTCTGTGCTTCAGTGTCATCCCTGGATTGGCAATGCTGACACACACAATACTCGAGGATTTATAACAGAGTAACAATCACACACTTATTACATTGAATGTCTCCAAAGAGAACTTATTACAATAAATATGGCTTAAGGCCATCTAATACGATAACAACGGAAGGCTTGGAAGATAAAGTGAGTCCATCAACTCCAACGGCATAGCTGAGCTGCACGACAACGACCTAACGAACCTTACTCCACGTTTGAAAAGTCTGCAACATAATATGTTGCAGCCCGAAAACAGGTCATCACATGGAATATGATGGCAAAGTAACATAGTAGAGCAAGAACAGAATAATGCTATCACTACATGCATATTTGACTGGTGGAAAGCTCTATGGTTACAGTTTTGCGAAAAGCCAATTTTTTCCTACAACAAAGGAATAGATTTTATTTAACTATCATGGTAGTTGAAATATCATTGAGAAGGTTCCTCCAACTCAATCCCAATTAAAGTAATTAACAACCCAACAATATTAAGTTAAAAGTGATGAGATACTTAAGATACTCCAAGTACTAGATACTCAAGATGTCCATAACCGGGGACACGGCTAACCATGATTAGATTGTACACTCTATAGAGGTTTGCGCACTTTTCCCCACAAGACTCGATCGCCTCCATTGAATTTCTCGCACTACATGATGTTTGAGAAACGGATGACTGAGACACAGTCTTTCAAAAACATTAACTCTCTACTCCGGGCAGACCATACCAAACCTACAACCCACTACCTGCTGATCCACCTCTTCAAGAGCTTCACGTAACTTACTCAACTATGCTAGAGCCCATAATAGCTTGTGGCTACACACAGAAGTTTCTAGCATGAATCATCTCAGTTCCCTTTGAGCCTGGGTGGCGGTCCATAGGAAAATCACACGGAACCCCTGGATTTCCAAAAATACAGGCAACACTGGGTACTCCAGGTGCCTCAATCCACCCAGATGTGTATTCAAGTTGCCACCTTAAGTTAAACCATTATTTAACAATCTCACATATGTCATGGATTTCACTCACCCAAACCACGTCAACGAGCATAGCATAGCAGTATAAGCAATTCGTATAAGTAACTCCCAAGGTTTGAATATAACAGGGCAATAGGTTCTACCTCATAAACTACTTCCCAACCCTTAAGTTAATGACATCCTAACCATGCAATGTTTGAGGATTGGAACTAATACATAAAAACTGGGTGATAAAGGGATATGATCAAAGTGTTACTTGCCTTGCTAACGATCCGTGAAACCTAGGGACTCCAAATAACACGCTTGGCACTCCGGGAATTCTATCGCAAATGAATAATAGCATACATAAGCAATCAAGCAAATAAGCACGAGTAAAACTCAAATAAGAGGATATACCAGAAAGTTCAACTTAAGAACTCCGGTTAGCAAAAAGAATCAAATCAAACGGAGCAACGAAACTCAAACGGCGAAAGAAACAAGATCCGTTTACTAATCTGGACCTACGTCAAATTTTATAGTAGCAAAAGCTTGTTCAAGTTGATTAAACAGAAAGAGGGTCTCGAGACAAAGATCTAGGAGCTTGAATCACCTGATTCCGACAAACAAGCGAAAAGATAAACTAGAACAAAGATCAGATCAGAAATCGCGATCAGAAATAATCGCGGAAAAATCCGATAAAAGAAATCTGAGAAGAGGCTAACGAACGAGCCTTCGTTGTCTGTAACTAACGAGCAAAAACTGTTTGTTGAAATGAACGTACGGACGAACGTCCGCTAAAGAGAAGAACCGGAAAAAAACGAACTAGGGTTTTTCATAAAAAAACCAAATCGTTTTTTTCAAACCGGCAGCGAACGGCTACCTCGTCTGTCCGGCGAGATGCGGGAGCGGCGGCGGCGAGGCACGGGCGGGGCTGCGGGGTGGGTGGTGGCGGGGTGGGGCTGGGTATTTAAAGGAGGGGGTGACTTGGGGAGGGGGCAAGGATGGCGGGGGAGGCGGAGTCTGGCTCGGACTCCTCCGAGTCGGCAGCGGCGGCCGGTCTCCTGGAGGGAGACGGCGCGCGGGAGGGAGTGGGCCGGCCCGGCTGGGGTTTCGGCCCAGTCGGCGCTCAGGGATCTTAAAAAAAAAACAATTCCGCCGAACAAAAAAATCCTAGAAAATAAAATAAAAAATCTAAAAATACTAAAACAAATTTTCACCGTCTAAATAAAATATTTAGAACGAGATGAACATTTTCTTGGCCCTAAAATGGAACTTTGGAAAACGTGCAATTTTTCTAATGCAAATAAAATTTGAACATTTTCTAATCCAAATAAAAACAAATATTTGATTTTAATATTTTCCTCCCATATTTCATTTATTTTGGAGAAGTCATATTATCTCCTCTCATATATTTTACTATGAAATATTTTTGGAGAGAAAAATAATTAAAACCAAAAATCCTGGTTCCAAAATTTGATAAAAATCAAATTTGAAAACCGGGGAAATCCCCGACTCACTCCGAGGGTCCTTGAGTTGCTTAGGATTTCGAGGATCGCAAGACGAAATGCAATAAAATATGATATGCAAGAATGATCTATGTATAACATTCCAAATTGAAAATTTGGGATGTTACAAACCTACCCCCCTTAAGATGAATCTCGCCCTCGAGATTCGGGTTGGCTAGAAAATAGGTGTGGGTGGTCTTTGCGAAGATCATCCTCTCGTTTCCAGGTGGCTTCGTCCTTGGTATGGTGGCTCCACTGAACTTAGCAAAACTTGATAACCTTGCTGCGGGTGACTCGACTGGCAAACTCCAAAATCTTGACTGGCTTCTCCTCATAAGTCAAATCATTGTCCAACTTAATCGCCTCCAAGGGTACGGTATCTCTTAGCGGTATATCGGCCATCTCAGCACGGCACTTCTTCAACTGGGAAACGTGAAACACATCGTGAACTCCTGGCAGTCCTTCAGGTAACTCCAACTTGTAGGCAACTTCTCCCATCCGTTCCAAAACACGATACGGTCCTACAAATCTCGGGGCTAACTTTCCCTTAACTTCAAAAATTTTCACTCCTCGCAAAGGTGATACTCGCAGATATGCTCTGTCTCCAATTTCATAGGTTACCTCCTTGCGTTTCGAATCTGCATAACTGTTCTGTCTGGACTGAGCTATCTTTAGTCTATCTCGAATCAGTTTAACTTTCTCCTCAGACTCTTTGATCAAGTCTGGTCCAAACAACTGTCGGTCTCCAACTTCATCCCACATCAACGGTGTTCTGCACCTTCGTCCATACAGGGCTGCGAATGGTGCCATCTTCAAACTGGTTTGGTAGCTATTGTTGTATGAGAACTTTGCGTAAGGCAGATTGTTATCCCAACTAGACCCATAATCTAGCACACAGGCTCTCAACATATCCTCCAGAATCTGTTGACTCTCTCGGTCTGTCCATCGGTCTACGGGTGAAATGTTGTACAGAACTCCAATCTTGTTCCCAAAGTCTAGTCCAGCTGATGCCAAAACTTTGAGGTAAATTGTGTTCCTCTATCTGATACGACGGTCCTTGGAACTCCATGCAGACATACGATCCTGGTCATATATATCTTGGCCAACTTTGCACTGGTGTAAGTTGTTTTTACTGGGATAAAGTGTGCCACTTTGGTCAAGTGGTCAACTACTAGCCATGTAGAACCATAACCTGATTTGGTCCTGGGCAATCCGGTGATAAAATCCATGCCAAGTTTATCCCACTTCCATTCGGGTATCGACATAGGCTGTAGCAATCCTGCTAGCTTTTGATGCTCTGCCTTCACTCTCTGACATACATCACATATAGCTACATACTCGGCGATATCCTTCTTCATCCCTGTCCACCAGAAATGTTCCTTCAAATCCAAATAAATCTTGGTGTTTCCGGGATGTATCGAATATGGTGAGTCATGAGCCTCTTGTAGTATTAATTTCCTGATCTCTGTGTTATTGGGCACATAAACATGGTCCTCAAACCATAAGGTGTCGTGCTCATCCTCATGAAAACCTTTGGCCTTTCCTTCGCTCATTTTCTCTTTTATCTCGGCAATCTCTTTGTCATCCTTCTGAGCTTCTCGAATCTTTCCCAACAATGTAGACTGAACCTCCATTGTTGCAACAAAACCTCTAGGAACAATATCCAATCGAAGTTCCCGGAGATCCTCTGCTAACTCCTTCGGCAATCCTGTGCTCTCTAGGGTATTAGCATAACTCTTTCGGCTCAAAGTGTCTGCTACGACATTGGCCTTTCCTGGATGATAGTGCAGCTTCATGTCATAATCCTTTATGAGCTCCAACCATCTTCTCTGCCTAAGGTTCAGTTCCTTCTGTGTGAAAATGTACTTCAAACTCTTATGATCCGTCTACACATCACAATAGTTTCCAATAAGGTAATGCCTCCAGGTCTTCAACGCACTACAGCTGCTAGCTCCAAATCATGCGTAGCATAATTCAATTCGTGTGGTTTAGTTGTCGCGAGGCATACGAAATAACTCTTTCGTCCTACATAAGCACAATTCCAAGTCCTAGGCGAGAGGCGTCGCAATACACTTGGAAATCCTTACGTATATCTAGCAGTGTCAGCACTGGGGCTATAGTCAAACGTTTCTTCAGCTCCTGGAAACTTGCCTCGCAATCTTCTGTCCATTTAAACTTGGTATCTTTCTTCAATAACTACGTCATTGGATTCGCAATTTTGGAAAAATTCTCAATGAATCTCCGATAATATCCTGCGAGTCCAAGAAAACTGCGGATCTCGCTAACTGAAGTGGGTGCCAACCATTCAGTGACTGACTGAATCATGGTGGGGTCTACTGCTATACCTTCTCCTGATATAACATGTCCAAGAAATCCGACTTCCTTCAACCAAAACTCGCATTTGCTGAACTTGGCATACAACTGATGTTCCCTGAGTTTCTCGAGAACTAATCGCAAATGCTCTTCGTGCTCCTCCTCGTTCTTCGAATATACCATTATATCATCAATGAACACCACAACAAACTTATCCAAATATTCCATGAATACTTTGTTCATCATGCTCATGAAGTAGGCGGGGGCGTTAGTCAGTCTAAACGACATGACCGTATATTCGTATAACCCGTACCGTGTGGTGAATGTTGTCTTTGGTATATTTTTCTCTCGTATCTTCAATTGATGGTATCCTGATAGCAGACCGATCGTCGAAAACACCTTAGCTCCTTGCAGCTGGTCAAACAGATCATTGATCATTGGCAATGGGTACTTGTTCTTGATCGTCACTTCATTCAAGGCCCGATAATCAACAACCATTCTTAGGGACTTATCCTTCTTCTCAACCAAAAGCATTGGGGCTCCCCATGGTGATGAACTCCGTCGAATGTAACCTTTCTCCAATAACTCCTTGATCTGTTTCTTAATCTCCTCCAGATCATTCACGGGCATCCGATAAGGTCTCTTGGATATTGGCCCTGTGCCTGGCAATAGCTCTATCAAAAACTCGATGTCTCGATCCAGTGGCATGCCTCGTAATTCTTCTGGAAAAACATCCGGGTAATCCTTTACTACAGGCACTTCCTCCTGAACAACTCCCGTGAGGGTATTTACTTGGCTACTTCTTGGCGCATGCCTAGATACGTACTTGATCCTTTTTCCCTCTAGGGTGGTGAGACAAATTGACCTACTAACATAGTCAATGGTTCCTCCGTACTTTGACATCCAGTCCATTCTTAATATCAGATCCAATCCTTGTGACTCCAAGATAATGAGGTCAGACGGAAAAACATGGTTGCCAATGGTTAAGGGTATCTGGTCGCACCATCGACTAGCCATATACTCTGCTCCAGGTGAACTTACTAACAGAGGGGTCCTAAGGGTTTGGGTCGGTAGTTTAAACTTATCCACGAATTCCCTTGATATGTATGAATGCGATGCACCAGTATAAAAAAGAACAAGAGCGGTAAATGACTTAACCAAAAACTTACCTATAACCGCATCTGGCTGCTCTTCAACCTCCTCCACGTTAACATGGTTCACTTGTCCTTTGCTGAATGGATCGGGCTTCTTCCCAGCGCTCCCATTTCCGTTTCCATTCTTCCCTTCAGGGCACTCTGTGGCATAGTGTCTAGTCTTCCCGCACTTGAAACAAGTAACATGGCTTAGGTCTCTCTTGGTGGGTGTGGCTGGATTGGGGAGGTTCTGATTGTTGCTTGCTCCATTCCTATTCCCATTCCTTGGGCCAGTATGGTTATGGTTACTTCCTCCATTATGGGTGTGGCCTCCATGGTTATGAACAAGTCCTCCCAAGTTCGGGGTTAGGCGAGGTTTTTGCTGAGCTCCTACGGTATACCTCCCTTGTCCTTATTTCCTCTTACTGTTCTCAATCTTCTGTTGCTTCCCTTCAATCATAAGAGCCTTATCTACCAACTCCTGGTAGTTTGTTGAATGTTACCACCATCAACTACATGCTCATCTCATGATTTATCCCTTCCATAAACTTCTCCTGCTTTGCGGCATCTGTGGCCACATCATCAGGGGCATAGCAAGATAACTTGCTAAACTCATCCGCGTACTGAGCCACAGTACGGTTCCCCTGGCGTAAGTTGCGAAACTCACGCTTCTCCATACTCATTTCTCCAGTTGAGACATGGGTTGTACGGAAGGCTTGCTGAAATTGGTCCCATGTCACCGTGGCTATAGGGTAGGTGATAGTGTAATTCTCCCACCACAAGGCTGCTGGTCCATACAACTGATGTGCGGAAATATGCACCTTCTCAGCATCGGTACATCCTGCAGCGGTTAACTCCCTTCCAATCTCGCGGAGCCAATCATATGCTACTATGGGCTCGGTGCTACTAGAAAACACCGGCGGCTGCAACCTCAGAAAACGGGCCAAGCTGTCAACTTGTGGTGGTGGTGGATTGTTATTGTTGTTGTTGTTGTTGCCTTGGTTCTGGACTAACAACTGCATCAGGGTATTCTGTTGCTGGATCAACCGAGTGAGCTCCGGTGGGAAGGTAAATCCGGGGTCACGTCTCGGAGGCATCTGACGGGTTTAGAGGGGAGAGATTAGAATAGAATGAGGTCAAATAAGAAAGAACTACCCATATGCACATGAGACAAACACAAACATTTCACTCAATCAATCAAGCAAGGCATACAATCGGTCTAGAACTATCGCAAAAGTGCTCGGACTACAGTATTTACATGGTGGAATACTACTACGGATGTGGTGGTCTACTAAAAATATCCCTCGGTTGAAGACTCCATGACGTCTGCTCCAGCTTCGTCTTCATAGCCATCATCGCTAAGGTCGGAGTCGGTGTCGTCCATGATGATGTAGTCCTCCAAGCGAATCTCCTTGGGTTCTTCGTCTTCTCCTCCTGGTGCGGGGTCTCCCAGGAATACTCCTAGCTTCCTTTCCAGATCGTCATTCTTCTCCACTAGTACGACGATTTCTTCCTCACAATCTTCACGTGTAGCCTTGAGTTCTTCCTCCAGTTCTGTGATCCTAGTCATTGCCTTCTTCAGATCTATCATGCATGCGCACATCTGATTCTCCTGGCGTCGAATGTGCTGGTTTAGTTCCTGGATGAAAGCTGAAATTGATCTATCCTTCCTTGTGCTGATCATCTCCCATTGCTCGTCTCGGCGCCCACAAATCTGATAGATAGTATCCTTAAGCTCCTTTTGGTAAACTTCTCCAATGCGTCCCATGGCGATTTGAGCTGCCATACTCTTTACTAGACTCCAGGTTGGTGCATCGAAGGAAAACTCCATGGGCTTAGTTACTGGCGTGAAGGTCCTTCCTGGAACTTGAACTTGAATCACCCGCCGCTCCTCTTCTGGTAAAGTGGCATTGTAAGTCCTGGTGAAGCTTGGTATTCCTATGTTCAGGTACCTAGTGACTTCCTTTAAGTGTCGTCCAAAAGGTGCTTCTTCATCCGGTTGTGCAAACTTGTTCCTTGCATCCGCCATCCTAAAGAGTGGAAAATGGAGAGGAGTCAGAAATGAGAAGAGAATAGTGGTCGTGTCCTACACTCAGCATGTGCTCTGATACCATCTTGTAGCGACCTAACCTCAAACGGTCAAGTCTCTGTGCTTCAGTGTCATCCCTGGATCGGTAATGCTGACACACACATTACTCGAGGATTTATAACAGAGTAACAATCACACACTTATTACATCGAATGTCTCCAAAGAGAACTTATTACAATAAATATGGCTTAAGGCCATCTAATACGATAACAGCGGAAGGCTTGGAAGATAAAGTGAGTCCATCAACTCCAACGGCATAGCTGAGCTGCACGACAACGACCTAAGGAACCTTAGTCCTCATCTGAAAAGTCTGCAACATAATATGTTGCAGCCCGAAAACGGGCCAGCACATGGAATATGTTGGCAAAGTAACACAGTAGAGCAAGAACAGAATAATGCTATCACTACATGCATATTTGGCTGGTGGAAAGCTTTATGGTTACAGTTTTGCGAAAAGCCAATTTTTCCCTACAACAAAGGAATAGATTTTATTTAACTATCATGGTAGTTGAAGCATCATTGAGAAGGTTCCTCCAACTCAATCCCAATTAAAGTAATTAACAACCCAACAATATTAAGTTAAAAGTGATGAGATACTTAAGATACTCCAAGTACTAGATACTCAAGATGTCCATAACCAGGGACACGGCTAACGATGATTAGATTGTACACTCTACAGAGGTTTGCAGACTTTTCCCCACAAGACTCGATCGCCTCCATTGAATTTCTCGCATTACATGATGTTTGAGAAACGGATGACCGAGACACAGTCTTTCAGAAACATTAACTCTCTACTCCGGACAGACCATACCAAACCTACAACCCACTACCTGCTGATCCACCTCTTCAAGAGCTTCACGTAACTTACTCAACTATGCTAGAGCCCATAATAGCTTGTGGCTGCACACGGAAGTTTCTAGCATGAATCATATCTGTTCCCTTTGAGCCTGGGTGGCGGTCCATAGGAAAATCACACGGAACCCCGGGATTTCCAAAAATACAGGCAACACTGGGTACTCCAGGTGCCTCAATCCACCCAGATGTGTATTCAAGTTGCCACCTTAAGTTAAACCATTATTTAATAATCTCACATCTGTCATGGATTTCACTCACCCAAACCACGTCTACGAGCATAGCATAGCAGTATAAGCAATTCGTATAAGTAACTCCCAAGGTTTGAATATAACATGGCAATAGGTTCTACCTCATCCACTACTTCCCAACCCATAAGTTAATGACATCCTAACCATGCAATGTTTGAGGATTGGAACTAATGCATAAAAACTGGGTGATAAAGGGATATGATCTATGTGTTACTTGCCTTGCTGACGATCTGCGAAACCTAGGGACTCCAAATAACACGCTTCGCACTACGGGAATTCTATCGCAAACAAACAGTAGCATACATAATCAATCAAGTGAAGAAGCATGGGTAAAACTCAAATAAGAGGATCTACCAGAAAGTTCAACTTAAGAACTCCGGTTAGCAAAAAGAATCAAATCAAACGGAGCAACGAAACTCAAACGGCGAAAGAAACAAGATCCGCTTACTAATCTGGACCTAGGTCAAATTTTACAGTAGCAAAAGCTTGTTCAAGTTGATTAAACAGGAAGAGGGTCTCGAGGCGAAGATCTAGGCACTTGAATCGCCTGATTCCGACAAACGAGCGAAAAGATAAACTAGAACGAAGATCGGATCAGAAATCGTGATCAGAAATAATCGCGGAAAAATCTGATAAAAGAAAACTGACGAACAGGCTAACGAATGAGCGTTCGTTGTCTATAACTAACGAGCAAAAACCATTCATTGAAACGAACATATGGACGAACGTCTGCTAAAGAGAAGAACCAGAAAAAAAACGAACTAGGGTTTTTCTTAAAAAAACCGAATCATGTTTTTTAAACCGGCGACGAACGGCTACCTTGTCAGTCCGGCGCGACGCGGGAGCGGCGGCGGCGAGGCGCGGGCGGGCTGCGAGGTGGGTGG
>NC_041380.1:249866487-249879857 GCF_002162155.2 Triticum dicoccoides | reverse complement strand
GCTGACTTGGGGAGGGGGCAAGGGCGGCGGGGGAGGCGGAGTCCGGCTCGGACTCCTCCAAGGCGGCGGCACGGCCAGTATCCTGGAGGGAGACGGCGCGCGGGAGGGAGTGGGCTGGCCCGGCTTGGGTTTCGGCCCAGTCGGCGCCCGGGGATCTTTTTTTTAACAATTCTGCCGAACAGAAAAAATCCTAGAAAATAAAATAAAAATCTAAAAATGCCAAAACAAATTTTCACTGTCTAAATAAAATATTTAGAACGAGATGAACATTTTATGGGCCCTAAAATGCAAATTTGAAAAACATCCCATTTTTCTAATGCAAATAAAATTGCAATAAAATCCAAATAAAAACAAATATTTGATTTTAATATTTTTCCTACCATATTTCACTTATTTTGGAAAAGTCATATTATCTCCTCTCATATATTTTAATATGAAATATTTTCAGAGAGAAAAATAATTAAAACCAAAAATCCTCGTTCCAAAATTTGATAAAAATCAAATTTGAAAACCGGGGAAATCCCCAACTCTCTCTGAGGGTCCTTGAGTTGCTTAGGATTTTGAGGATCGCGAGACGAAATGCAATAAAATATGATATGCAAGAATAATCTATGTATAACATTCCAAATTGAAAATTTGGGATGTTACACATGTATTCCCAAACCACCAGAAGCATCCATGAAAACACTTTTCCACCGCTTCAACCTTCTGTTCCTGTGAGATCCTATCTAGGGGCATTCTCTGGCATCCTGCCAAAGGGGGATTCGATCATGGAGGGCATCTACATCAACTCTATTGCCCTTTCGATGAGGGGTGATTAGTTTACCATAGACCTACGGGTCCATAGCTAGTAGCTAGATGGCTTCTTCTCTCTCTTTGATTCTCAATACCATGTTCTCCTTGATGTTCTTGGAGGTTTATCCGATGTAATCTTCTTTCGCGATGTGTTTGTCGAGATCTGATGAATTGTAGATTTATGATCATCTTATCTATGAATATTATTTGAATATTCTCTGAGTTCTTATATGCATGATTTGATATCTTTGTATTTCTCTACAAATTATCGGTTTAGTTTGGCCAACTAGATTGTTTTTTCTTGCAATGGGAGAGGTGCTTAGCTTTCGGTTCAATGTTGCGTGATTTCACCCAGTGACAAAGTAGGGGCAGCGGGACATGTATTGAATTGTTGCCATCAAGGATAAAAAGATGGGATTTACATCATATTGCATGGGCTTATTCCTCTACATCATATCATCTTACTTAAGGCATTACTCCATTCTTTATGAACTTAATACTCTAGATGCATGCTGGATAGCGGTCAATGTGTGGAGTAATAGTAGTAGATGCAGGCAGGAGTCGGTCTTCTTGACACGTATGTGATGCCTATATAACATAATCATTGCCTTGGATATTTTCATAACTTTGCGCTTTTCTATCGATTGCTCGACAGTAATTTGTTGACCCATCGTATTATTTGCCTTCATGAGAGAAGCCTCTAGTGAAACCAATGGCCCTGGGTCTATTTTGCATCATATTAGTTTCCAATCTACTATTTTGCAATCTTTTACTTTTAGATCTATAAATCAAAAACCAAAAAATATTTTATCTTTTATTTATCTATCTGTATCACATCTCACCTTTGCAAGTGACCGTGAAGGGATTGACAACCCCTTTATCGTGTTGGGTGCAAGTTTGTGCAGGTATTGGTGATCTGCGCGTTCTTCTCCTACTGGATTGATACCTTGGTTCTTAGCTGAGGGAAATACTTGTCTCTACTTTCCTGCATCACCCTTTCCTCTTCAAGGGAAAAACCAACACAAGCTCAAGAAGTAGCAGGAATAATTTCTGGCGCCATTGCCGGGGAGATATATGCCAAGTCAAGATCTACATCAAGCCTACCAAGTGCCCACCATAAACTCTCATCTCTTGCATTACATTATTCTCCATTTGCCTCTCGTTTTCCTCTACCCCACTTCTAAAATGGTTTTCGAAAATATTTTATTTTTATTCGCCTTTCTTCCATTCATCTTTTTCGTTTGGTTTCGGTTTGCTTGTTTGCTAGATCGATTTGTTGCCATCATGTCTGAATCTGGGGGGGGGTTATCATTGAAAAGGATAGTAGTAATAAAGAGTAAAACCTGGATAATTTTGCTAATATAGATCCTCATGAAGAATCTACTATCTTGCACACTAAAAAACTTCGCATCGGTAGCGGCAATATTATTGTAAAAGAGGTTATTCAAGATTTCTTTACTTATGCCGGTGTGCTACCCACGTTAGGTGGATCTATTCTCCATAAAACTAATAGTCTCATGGATACTATAACTTTGCTCGTAATGGAACTTGAAAGATAATTTGTTCATTTGCATCTGTGCATACAAAGGATTTTTCTAGAGATCTCTAATATTAAGCATTCTTCTGTTAAATGCGCCGCTACCATATTTCTAGCTCATGAGTTTAGATTCATTATGAAAGAAGCTAGTGAAATTTTTGGGCATTATAAAATAGATGGTGGTCGTCCTCCCATAGAGGGGATTCTCTTTAATCAAGAAGAAATAATGCGTTTACGATCTCTCAATCATGTTGCTTATAACGAAAATTGAAGAAAAAGGGTCCCTACCTGTTGGGGACATGACTATTGGGTATGAACCACCCGGGAGGGGCCGGGTCATACCACTGGTGGTTTACCAATGAAGATGGCGGATCATATGAGCCCATTGACGGTCCAAGGCCCAAAAGAGACTTAAGGCCCGGAGGATGAACCGCCATGTATGTATGACTTGTGTTATAAGATATGTGTAGTTAGTCACCGAGCCGGACACGTTGTCTATGAGCCGGCCGGGACTCTGTGAACCGCCGAGCGTCAACCTGTGTATATAAAGGGAAGACCCAGCGTGGCTGTAACGCCCTCGATGCGGCTATATCTCCCACGTGTCGAAGCACGACTTAGAGGCATAACCGCATTGAAAGCAATGTCGCAAGTGAGGTAATCTTCACACAACCCATGTAATACATAAGGGAAAGAGATACATAGTTGGCTTACAATCGCCACTTCACACAATTACAAGAATAAAGCATTACATCAACCAAATACAATCAAGGTCCGGCTACGGAACCAAAATAAAAGAAGAACCCCAAATGCGACGCGGTCCCCGATCGACCCCAACTGGGCTCCACTACTGATCAACTAGAAAGAAACAACACAAAGGACAAGATCTTCATCGAGCTCCTCCTGAGCTTGGTTGCGTCATCTGCTCGGTAACATCGGCACCTGCAAACTGGTTTTGGAAGTATCTGTGAGCCACGGGGACTCAGCAATCTCGCACCCTCGCGATCAAGACTATTTAAGCTTATGGGTAAGGTAAAGGTATGAGGTGGAGCTGCAGCAAGCGACTAGCATATATGGTGGCTAACATACGCAAATGAGAGCGAGAAGAGAAGGCAAAGCACGGTCGATAAAAGTATGATCAAGAAGTGATCCTAAACAACCTACGTCAAGCATAACTCCAACACCACGTTCACTTCCCGGACTCCGCCGGAAAGAGACCATCACGGTAACACACGCGGTTGATGTATTTTAATTAAGGTCAACTTCAGGTTTTCTACAACCGGACATTAACAAATTCCCATCTACCCATAACCGCGGGCACGGCTTTCGAAAGTTCAAATCCTTGCAGGGGTGTCCCAACTTAGCCCATCACAAGCTCTTACGGTCAACGAAGGAATAGACCTCCTCCCGAGACATTCCGATCAGACTCGGTATCCCGGTTCTACAAGACATCCTCGACAATGGTAAAACAAGTCCAGCAAGACCACCCGATGCGCTGACATCCCGATAGGAGCTGCACATATCTCGTTCTCAGGGCAACACCGGATAAGCAATCCGTACAACTAAAACCAGCTCTCGAGTTTCTTCGAGGTGGCGCTGCAAGGGGCTCTAGTTTGGACCAACACTGAGACAAGCACTGGCCCGGGGGGTTTAAAATAAGATGACCCTTGGGATGCGCGACTCCCAAGGGAAAAAGGCTAGGTGGCAAATGGTAAAACCAAGGTTGGGCCTTGCTGGAGGAGTTTTATTCAAAGCGAACTGTCAAGGGGTTCCCATTATAACCCAACCGCGTGAGGAACGCAAAATCCGGGAACATAACACCGATATGACGGAAACTAGGGCGGCAAGAGTGGAACAAAACACCAGGCATACGGCCGAGCCTTCCACCCTTTACCAAGTATATAGATGCATTAATTAAATAAGATATATAGTGATATCCCAACAAGTAAACATGTTCCAACAAGGAACAACATCTCCATGGTCCAACAAGAAACAAACTTCGATCTTCACCTGCAACTAACAACGCTATAAGAGGGGTTGAGCAAAGCGGTAACATAGCCAAACAACGGTTTGCTAGGACAAGGTGGGTTAGAGGCTTGGTTCAACAATATGGGGGGCATGATAAGCAAGTGGTAGGTATCGCAGCATAGGCATAGCAAAAGAGCGAGCAACTAGCAAGCAAAGATAGAAGTGATTTCGAGGGTATGATCATCTTGCCTGAGATCCCGCAAGGAAGAAGAACGAGTCCATAAAGAAGACAAATGGACGTAGTCGAACGGGTCCTCACAAACACGACGTTATCGGAACCAACCCGAAGAAGCAACACTGGAAAGAAGCAAACAACAAAGTAAACAACCACCACATAAGCATGGCACGATGCGCAAACAAGTATGATGTATGTCCGGTTTAAAGAGGCATGGCATGGCAAAGTGCACAAACAATCCTACAAATTAAATGGAGCTCATTATGCAACGGTGCATTTTGACAGAAACCACATGAATTATTTAGTTCTCTCTCGTTTATGTACCCAACAAGATTAAATGTTGTTAGCATGGCAAGAGGTGAAGCAAATGAAAACTACCTATCTAGTCAAGGTTAAATGAGGCCGAAAGCAACGAACAACAATTCCGGAAACTCCTCATGGGCATATATTAGGTTCGGTCCTGTTCTTCCCTAAACATAATTTTAGAGTTGTTTAACATGCAAAGAAATGTCACCAAGATAAACTAGGCAAAATTCTACCCCATTTACATATAAAGTTTATTAAATTTGGAACTACGGTTATTTAGTTATGAATTAAAGCATTTTAGCATGGCATATGGACAAATTTAAACAAACATCATTTTAAGCATTTTAAACATGGATGAAAGTTGGATATTATGAATCTAGACAAAATTCTAAGCAAGTTTCATATATAAATCATTTCAATCTGATGCACGAATTGTGAGTTATTATATGCATGAACATGGGGGTCTTTTCTGCAAAACTGGCAAACTCTGGATAAATGGACAAATTCGCAGCGCACAGAAAAAAAACAACTATGGGCTGAATCTGAGAAGAACTGGGCTGCTCACCATGGGCCACGGCCCGGTACGGTGAAGGAGGAGGCAGGCCGGGCAGGTGATGGGCCAGCTGCGCAGTGGGCTAGGGAGGCGCCAGCAGAGCCATGGCAATGGCGGCGGCTGGCGAACTTGGTGGCGGGGACGGAGGAGCGGGGCTCCGGTGAGGTTGGGGCTCCGATGAGCCGAGGCGAGGCCGGGAACGGATCAAGTACCCTGGATCAAGCGGGGCCAGGCCGGATTCGATGAAGACGAAGCCAGCGGCGGAGCTACCTACAGTGCCTGCGAGAGAGAGGGAGACTGACCGGGTGAGGGGGAGAGAGGGAAGAAAAGGGAGCACGGGGAACAATGTGCGGATGACCTGGGAGGAGGCGGTCGTCCTCAGTGGCACGAGGTTTGACTGCGGCGAGGTAGCTGCTCAGAGGTGGCGACGCGGGCGGGTCCTGTGAGCGGATCTGGCAGGAGGAGGCGGCGAGGCTCCAGGCGGCGGTGCGATGCGGTCGTCTCGGGCCCAGATCAGCACGGGCAGGCCGTAGATGGGTCAAGCGGGCCGCGGTGAAGTGGGGCACTGGGGAGGCGACGTGGAGGCCTGCGAGTGGCTGCGGGAGGCAGGGTAGGCGACGTGGCAGCGCCCGGTTGGCCAGGGCGACGCCTCAGGTGGCGGCACGGCCTTTGGCAACACCCCAAGTGGCGACGGGGAGGTGGCTGCGCGCGGAAATCAAGGAGAAGGTGGCTGGCGGCTGCGGGGATCCCGAGGGGAAGGCTAGAAGTAGGTGGAGGGAGTTTAGGGTTCCAAAAATGGAAGGGGAAGGTCTATATATAGACAAGGGGGCTAGGTTAGGGGGAATAGCTCCGTTTTGGATCCGTTCGATCACCATCGGACGGTTTCAGATAGAGGGGGGACTAGGTTGGTTGCAGGTGGGCTGTGGAGAGACCGTGGGCTGAGAAGAGAGAGAGAAGCAGTGCGGTCCGACGACTGTTTCCGAAAACCGAAAACGTCCAACGAAAAGACCGGCTATACTGCCGCTATAGTTTAACGGTTGGGCTAACAAACGAACTCCGAATGCGATGAAACTTGGCAGGCGGTCTACCTACACTATAACAAGACCGCACGCCAACTCTCATCCCATACCGAGAACATTTTCCGGCCACTTATAAAATAATATTTTGGAAATGCCGCGGGCGCGTGCAAGTGTGTCTGGGCTCAGAACGGACAACGGACGGAACAAGGAGACCGGGACTGATGCAAGTTTTGAAAACATGATGATGCAATGCACATGATGACATGACAAGATGCAACAGGCAAGCGAATGACAACGCAACAACAGCGAATAACTGGACGACACCTGGCACATCAGTCTCGAGGCGTCACAGTGGCTTAGGGCAAGAAACAAGAGATCGAGAACTAGGTCAAGCGTTTTCGCTCCCAGGTGATCGAAACCCTAGCAATACATTCCCAAACTAGAGTAGGCCGTTACCTTCATCGTAAGGGGCCGAACCAGTATAGACTCTCTGTGTTCTTTGTCCCATTTAACCCCTTTAAGCTATCCTAGCTGTGATGGCCCTATGACTAAGTCCTTCTGCTAGGACATCTGCCATGACAATTCCACGATAGTTAGCACCCATTGTGGGGCCAGTGCACGGTGGTTTCGAGTTATTACAGGGCAATTTCAAAGGGATCAAGGGATACGATGTGGGCCGGATGACCAAGAGTCGTCGTGGAAAGCTCTACATCGATGATACAGGCTCGGGCCCTGAGGCCAGCTCAATCGAGTACGGGTCCCGGGTCCCCTTTGGCGGAATCCATGTCTTCATCAGCAAGATCGGCGAACCGGGCCCTGAGCCGGACATCTGCACCGACATCGTCAAGACGGCTCAGTGTGCACGACCCGCCCAACCCACCATGAGGCGTGCCTTCGTTGGTTTCATCCATGGGGCGGAAGTTGAAGAAGGATACGTGTCTGGCGGTGAGACGGCCATCTACTCTGAAGGTGAGTTGTCCACAGGCGAGACTAATTCATTGTATCAACTGCAAGACGGCCGGCTTGGGGGTCGTTCCAATGGTGACAGTATTTTGGACCCCTATGAGCCGCCGAATAGGGTCATGATCTTCATGGCCAGTACACAACCGGTGCTTGGTTCAACAACCGCCGCGGCTATGACCTCCAGTTCAATGGCTGCATCGGCAGTGGTGCTAGCGGTTCCTCACGCCCACCGACTCAAGTTCTCACAGAGTTATTGGAGGCTCTGGCAATTCTGATGGGGGTGTGGAGGTAACCCCGGACAAACAGGAACAACACAAGGTGGATCTGGCAAAGTTGGGAGATGAGATAGCTCAAGCCAAGGAAGAGCTGGCGGCTGCGAACGATAGGATGGCTGCAGAGCGGGCTGTTTTAGATGCTCAGGCACAGCGGATCCAAGCGGATTCCTTCCAGCTTACGTTAGATCAGAACGCTTCAAATGAGCTCGTGAAGAGGAGGAGGCACCAGAGTCATCTACCCCCTGTTTATGAGCCGAGGAACCTCTTCAACACGCCTGGAGTAGGGACCAATGACCCGCCGGTGGTGAACTGGGTGGTCGAAGCACCTGCGACTGGAGCGCCGGTTCAGCCACGGGCAATGGAACTGCCACGTTTGAGTGATACTCCACCTCAGTATGTACCGACACCTCCGGGTCATTATTCTAACCCATTGGACAATATGATTGTTGCGACAACACGATTGGCAGCTCTACCGATTTAACGCGAGTCTCCAACAGCGATGGTGCCAATGCTCAAGCTTTGGTGGATCAGGGCAGAGCGCGTCAGGAGGCCGAGCTGGCGGCTCAGCAAGCGGCTCATCAACACTCTCTGGTTTATTCGTTAGCTTCGGTGGAGGCAGGCATGACCTCTAGAACCTTGGGTGTGCCATGGTTTAGTACCGGCTCTGCGTAACCAGCATTTACCCAAGGATTTCAAGGGTCCTCGCAAGGTGCCTAATTACACAGCAGATCAACCCCCTGAAGCTTGGATTGAAAGTTATGAGATGGCCACGGAGATGTTGGATGTTAGCGATGCCGCATGTGCTAAGTATTTCACCATGATGTTGGATGGGCCGACTCGCACTTGGTTGAAAGGAATGCCCGCCAACTCCATTAGGTCATGGACAGAGCTGAAGGCCCGCTTTATCCAAAATTTCAAAGACACATGCAAGCAGCCTATGTCAATCCTGGATTTGTATTCTTGTGTCCAAGGTGAGGGCGAGTCAACAACCCACTAGGTGCACCGGATCTCAACTATTATACACTCGTCAGACAGCATAAACGTCGGCTCAGCGGTTTTGGTCTTGGAGAAAAAATGATGTTTCCTCCCCCTCAAGTCAAAGCTTGGACGGCTTAAGCGCCATGGGGAGCTCATGGTGGCTCTTGTCAAATATGACGACTCTTATAGTACCAAAGACCCTGAATTTGATGAAGAGAAGGCCGATAAGGGGAAGAAGAGTGGTAATACAAAGGGGCAGTAGTATAATATGGCAAGCCATGGTGGTAATGGTAAGCGTAAGGCCGACGGCAATTTAGACTTTGTGGCTAACACCACTGCGCAGAATAAGAACCAGCGTCGCAAAGGAAGGCCAGCCCAGCCTGGAGGATCGAAATTCGACCTTGAAGCAGTGATGAATCAGCCTCGTCCGAGGCACGGTACACGCGAGAAGCGGGCCACTCATCTATGGAAGGATTGCTTTATCATGAAGGAGTTGAAGGCTTCCAATCTTTTTCAGAACAACCATGGCCCGAACGGCGGTTCAGGATCCGGCTATCATGGACCGGGCTTTGGTGGTGGTGGTTCAAACTCTGGATTACAGGGCCAAGGCAATCAAGGTGGCTTTAATCAGTAGTCTGGTCAAGGGAATCAGTAGTAGTCTGTGAAGGAAATATGCCCTAGAGGCAATAATAAAGTTGTTATTTATATTTCCTTATATCATGATAAATGTTTATTATTCATGCTAGAATTGTATTAACCGGAAACTTAGTACATGTGTGAATACATAGACAAACAGAGTGTCACTAGTTTGCCTCTACTTAACTAGCTCGTTGAATCAATGATGGTTATGTTTCCTAACCATAGACATGAGTTGTCATTTGATTAACGGGATCACATCATTAGAGAATGATGTGATTGACTTGACCCATCCGTTAGCTTAGCATGACGATCGTTTAGTTTGTTGCTATTGCTTTCTCCATAACTTATACATGTTCCTATGACTATGAGATCATGCAACTCCCGAATACCGGAGGAACACTTTGTGTGCTACCAAACGTCACAACGTAACAGGGTGATTATAAAGGTGCTCTACAAGGTTCTCCGATGGTGTTTGTTGAGTTGGCATAGATCGAGATTAGGATTTGTCACTCCGATTGTCAAAGAGGTATCTCTGGGCCCTCTCGGTAATGTACATCACTATAAGCCTTGCATGCAATGTAGCTAATGAGTTAGTTACGGGATGTAGCATTACGGAATGAGTAAAGGGACTTGCCGGTAATGAGATTGAACTAGGTATTGAGATACCGACGATCGAATCTCGGGCAAGTAACATACCGATGGAAAAGGGAACAACATATATCGTTATGCGGTTTGACTGATAAAGATCTTCATAGAATATGTCGGAACCAATATGAGCATCCAGGTTCCGCTATTGGTTATTTACCAGAGACATGTCTCGGTCATGTCTACATAGTTCTTGAACCCGTAGGTTCCGCACGCTTAACGTTTGGTGACGATCGGTATTACGAGTTTATGTGTTCTGATGTACCGAAGGTACTTCGGAATCCCGGATTTGATCACTGACATAACGAGGAGTCTCGAAATGATCAAGACATATATTTTGGAAGCCTATGTTTGGACATAGAAATGGGTCCGGATGAGTTCGGGCATTTTCCAGAGTATCGGGAGGTTACCGGAACCCCCCGGGAGTATATGGGCCTTCTTGGGCCTTAGTGGAAAAGAGGAGAGTGAAGGAAAAGGTGGGAGGCACGCCCCCTAGCCCAATTCGAATTGGGAGGGGGCCGCCCCCCTTTCCTTTCTCCAATCCTCCCCTTCCTTCTCTCCTACTCCTACTACATGGAAGGGGGGAATCCTACTCCCGGTGGTAGTAGGACTCCCCTAGGGCGCGCCATATAGAGGGCTGGCCCCTCCCCTCCTCCACTCCTTTATATACGGGGGAGGGGGCACCCCATAGACACAATTTGATCATTGATTTTTTTAGCCATGTGCGGTGCCCCCCTCCACCATAATCTACCTCGGTTCTATCGTAGCGGTGCTTCGGCGAAGCCCTGTTCCGGTAGCAACATCATCACCGTCCTCACGTTGTCATGCTGACAAAGCTCTCCCTCGAAGCTCTACCGGATCGTGAGTTCGTGGGACGTCACCGAGCTGAACGTGTGCAGATCACGGAGGTGCCGTACCTTCGGTGCTAGATCGGTCGATCGTGAAGACGTGCGACTACATAAACCGCGTTGTCATAATGCCTCCGCTTACGGTCTACGAGGGTACGTAGACAATAGTCTCCCCTCTCGTTGCTTTGCATCACCATGATCTTGCGTGTGCGTAGGAATTTTTTTTGAAATTACTGCGTTCCCCAACAAGGGCATCCGAGCCAGATCTGTGCGTAGATGTTATATGCACGAGTAGAACACAAAGGAGTTGTGGGCGTAGGTATATACATATTGCTTGCCGTCACTAATTGATTATTGATCCAGTGGCATTGTTGGATGAAGCGGCCCAGACCAGCATTACACGTACGCTTACGCGAGACTGGTTCTACCGACGTGCTTCACACACAGGTGGCTAGTGGGTGTCTGTTTCTCCAGCTTTAGTTGAATTGGATTCAATGAACAGGGTTCTTTCTGAAGATCAAAAAGCAATCACTATACCGCGTTGTGGTTTTTGATGCGTAGGTAAGAACGGTTCTTGCTCAGGCCATAGCAGCCACATAAAACTTGCAACAACAAAGTAAAGGACGTCTAACTTGTTTTTGCAGGGCATGTTGTGATGTGATATGGTCAAGACATGATGCTAAATTTTATTGTATGAGATGATCATGTTTTGTAACACAGTTATCGGCAACTGGCAGGAGCCATATGGTTGTCGCTTTATTGTATGAAATGCAATTGCCATGTAATTGCTTTACTTTATCACTAAGCGGTAGCAATAGTCATAGAAGCAATAGTTGGCGATATGACAACGATGCTTCGATGGAGATCAAGGTGTCAAGCCAGTGACGTTGGTGATCATGATGGTGCTTTGGAGATGAAGATCAAAGGCACAAGATGATGGCCATATCATATCACTTATATTGATTGCATGTGATGTTTATCCTTTATGCATCTTATTTTTCTTAGTTTGGCGGTAGCATTATAAGATGATCTCTCACTAAATTTCAAGGTATAAGTGTTCTCCCTGAGTATGCACTGTTGCTATAGTTCATCGTGCCAAGACACCACGTGATGATCGGGTGTGATAAGCTCTACGTTCATATACAATGGGTACAAGCCAGTTTTGCACACGCGGAATACTCGGGTTAAACTTGACGAGCCTAACATATGCAGATATGACCTCGGAACACTAGAGACCGAAAGGTCGAGCATGAATCATAGAGTAGATATGATCAACATAGTGATGTTCACCATTGAAAACTACTCCATCTCAGGTGATGATCGGACATGGTTTAGTTGATATGGATCACGTGATCACTTAGATGATTAGAGAGATGACTATCTAAGTGGGAGTTCTTAAGTAATTTGATTAATTGAACTTTAATTTATCATGAACTTAGTACCTGATAGTATTTTGCATGTCTATGTTGTTGTAGATAGATGGCCTGTGCTGTTGTTCCATTAAATTTTAATGCGTTCCTAGAGAAAGCTAAGTTAAAATATGATGGTAGCAACTACACGGACTGGGTCCATAACTTTAGGATTATCCTCATTGCTGCAGAGAAGAATTACGTCCTGGAAGCACCGCTAGGTGACAAACCCGCTGCAGGAGCAACGCCAGATGTTATGAACACCCGGTAGAGCAAAGCTGATGACTACTCGATAGTTCAGTGTGCCATGCTTTACGGCTTAGAACCGGGACTTCAACGACGTTTTGAACGTCATGGAGCATATGAGATGTTCCAGGAGTTGAAGTTAATATTTCAAGCAAATGCCCAGATTGAGAGATATGAAGTCTCCAATAAGTTCTACAGCTGCAAGATGGAGGAGAATAGTTCTGTCAGTGAACATGTAACACCCCGGTTGTAACTTTCCCAATTTGTACTCCAACTATTGCCGTTTCGGCGTTAAGTTATTTTATTTTCTCGGGTTCGGGTCTTTGCCTCTGTGTGTTGTTATCGTTGTCATGCATCTCATATCATGTCATCATGTGCATTGCATTTGCATACGTGTTCATCTCTTGCATTCGAGCATTTTCCCCGTTGTCCGTTTTGCATTCCGGCGCTTCGTTCTCCTCCGATGGTCATTTCTAGCTTTCTTTCATGTGTGGGGATTAAAAATTTCCGGATTGGGCCGAGACTTGCCAAGCGTCCTTGGTTTACTACCGGTAGACCGCCTGTCAAGTTTCGTATCATTTGGACTTCGTTTGATACTCCAACGGTTAACCGAGGGACCGAAAAGGCCTCGTGTGTGTTGCAGCCAAACAACCCTCCAATTTGGCCCAAAACCCACCTAAGCCTTCTCCATCATCTAGATCGTTCGATCACGATCGCGTGGCCGAAAACCGCACCTCATTTGGACTCTCCTAGCTCCCTCTATGCCTATTTAAAGACCACCCCCGAAATTCCCCTTCTCCTCCCCCCCGAAACCCTAGCCTCCCTCCATCCGGCGCGCCTGACACCTCCGGGCCGCACCAGACAAATCGCCGCCGCCGCCCGCAGCCAGTGGCGTGGTGCCACGTGGCGCGCCGCCACCCGCGCCCGCACCGGCCCGCTCGGCCCGGGGAGAGCCCC
>NC_041380.1:249820112-249866202 GCF_002162155.2 Triticum dicoccoides | reverse complement strand
CGCCCGCCGCGCCGCCTCGCCCGCCGCGCCGGCGCCGTGCCGCCGCCGACTCCAGCCGGCCTCCTCTCCCTCCTACTCCGGCGACGAACTCCGGCGATGATCCGGCCGCCTCGTTTTGCGTGCCACCAAAACCCTAGATCCGGAGGTTGTTTTTTTTCACTAAGTCCCCGGAAATTCCAGATCCATGTGCTCCTATTCTTAGCCTCGTAACTTTGCATCCGTAGCTCTGATTTGGGCATATAGCATATCAAAATGTTCATCTCAGAGAGTACATCATTTCATTCCATTGCATCATTTTCATTTGAGTTCATTTTGATGCCCGAAATGCTGTTAGAAGAGGGCTACTTGAGATAATTGTCAGATCTGCTGCTCCATTTAGCCTTTTGTCATTTTTGCCATGATTAATGTGTGCATGATATGCCCTTGAGGTCTACATATGTTTTGTGAAGGGTTTTGCCTTCTTTACAGAGGTGCAACCCATGTATTTATGTGATGTGTGTGGTGCCTAGCACAAGCTTGCAAAGTGGTGCACTTGGTATTTCTGTTTTCAGGGACTTAGCATTTCCACTAAGTCCTTGAGCTGTTTATTTCATATTGTCATATGTTCATGTTGTTTCCTAGTGATCCGTGCCTCTTTTGAGGATGATCAGTAAGGATGTTTTGTTAATCTTGTAGTGCTCTATCAATCCATGTCTTTGTTTGCAACTATGGAGCACCCTAGCGTGAGTCAAGCGAGCTCTACTTTTGCTACTTTGTGAATCTGGGCAGATTGTCAACTTGTTTGCAATTTTGCCGATGATGTTGTAGTTGATCCGTGCATGCTATGCTATTGTTCTTGCCATGTATACCTTGCATTTTGTGTGTTCTTGATAGAAGTATGCTTAGCTTATCATGACTTGCACCGTAGTGAGAGCATCGAGCTCGTAAATATGCCTACTTGATATCTGTTTTCAGCATGCTCCAGTTTTCACTAAGTGTGAGAACTGATTATGTTTTTGCCATGTTCACATGCTTGCAATTGTATTTTCTGATCCCTTTTGGCTCAAGGTCACTAAGGGACTTTGTTTAAGCTCTTTGAGTAGCTCCATGCCATGCTTTACTTTGCCATGTTCAGGTCCTGTAGCATATAGTTTTGTTGCTCCGAAGAGTGCTACCTGATCTGAAATTCCAGACAAGTGTTAATTTCACAAAGTCTGAGATCTGTTTGCCATATGCATTTTTGCCGTGCTTGTTTGAACCTGTTAATGGATGAATTGGCCGTAGCTCAGTGCTAGACTTTTGTTAAGCATCTTGAATGCATCCCTGCCATGTACTTTGTTGTCATGTTTGGGTGCTGTAGCATGTTCATTTCGTTGCATTTAGGTGGCTACTTGCTGTAAATCGCAGACCGGTGTCATATTTGAATCGCTTGCCATTTCCAAACCGTAACTCCGACTCCGGCGTTCTTTATATCGTTTTCAAGCGATTTCATCTCATCTTTCCAATGGCACACTTGGATTTCCAAGTTGAGGCCAGGTTCATGCACCCCTTGTCAAATCTTGCATATGCATTCCGCATCGCATCCCGCATAGCATACCATCCTTGCATCATATTGTTTGATCCTTGCACGTGGTTGATTGTGTCCTTGTTGCTTATTTGTATTGTTTGGGTAGAGCCGGGAGACGAGTTCGCTAACGAGGAGCCCATTGAGTTTGCTTTCGAGGATCCAGTCAACTCTGACAACTTTGCAGGCAAGATGATCATACCCTCGAAATCACTACTATCTTTGCTATGCTAGATTGCTCGCTCTTTTGCTATGCCATTGCTACGATGCCTACCACTTGATTTCAAGCCTCCCAAATTGCCATGTCAAACCTCTAATCCACCATGTCCGAGCAAACCGTTGATTGGCTATGTTACCGCTTTGCTCAGCCCCTCTTATAGCGTTGCTAGTTGCAGGTGAAGATTGGAGGCCGTTCCTTGTTGGAACTTTTATTTACTTGTTGGGATATCATTATATTATCTTGTTATCTTAACGCATCTATATACTTGGTAAAGGGTGGAAGGCTCGGCCTCTCGCCTAGTGTTTTGTTCCACTCTTGCCGCCCTAGTTTCCGTCATATCGGTGTTATGTTCCCGGATTTTGCGTTCCTTATGTGGTTGGTTTATAATGGGAACCCCTTGATAGTTCGCCTTGATTAAAGCTTTTCCAGCAATGCCCAACCTTGGTTTTACCATTTGCCACCTAGCCTCTTTTCCCTTGGGTTTCCGGAGCCCGAGGGTCATCTTATTTTAGCCCCCCCCCGGGCCAGTGCTCCTCTGAGTGTTGGTCCCACCGAGCGATGTCAGGGGCTACCAGGGGCAACTCTGGGCTGGCCTACCCGACGTCTTGCTCATCTGAGTGTGCCCTGAGAACGAGATATGTGCAGCTCCTATCGGGATTTGTCGGCACATTCGGGCGGTGTTGCCGGTCTTGTTTTGACCTGTCGAAGTGTCTTGAAGAACCGAGATACCGAGTCTGATTGGAACATCTTGGGAGGAGGTCTATTCCTTCGTTGACCGTGAGAGCTTGTCATGGGCTAAGTTGGGACTCCCCTGCAGGGATTTGAACTTTTGAAATCTGTGCCCGCGGTTATGGGCAGATGGGAATTTGTTAATGTCCGGTTGTAGATAACTTTAACCTTAACTTAATTAAAATGAATCAACTGAGTGTGTTACCGTGATGGCCTCTTCTCGGCGGAGTCCGGGAAGTGGACACGGTGTTGGAGTAATGTTTGCGCAGGTTGTTCTCTAGTTTCTCGCTCGCGCTTTGCCTCCTCTTCTCGCTCTCTTTTGCGAATAGGATAGCCACCATACTTGCTAGTCGCTTGCTGCAGCTCCACATATATTTTACCTTGCCTTACCTATAAGCTTAAATAGTCTTGATCGCAAGGGTGCGAGATTGCTGAGTCCCTGTGGCTCACAGATTACTATTACACCAGATGCATGGCCTGATGATTCCGCTCCAGGTGACGCGTTTGAGCTCAAGTGGGAGTTCGACGAGGACTCTCAACGTTACTATGTTTCCTTTCCTGATGATCAGTAGTGCTGGTCAGTTGGGGGTGATCGGGACCGTGTCGCATGTTGGGTTCTCTTTTTTTTTGGCACCATAGTCGGGCCATGAGTGTTTGGATGATGTAATGTTATTTATGTACTTGTCTGACGTGGCGAGTGTAAGCCAACTATGTTATCTCCCGTTTTATTATCATATTACATGGGATGTTGTGAAGATTGCCTAACTTGCGACATATGCCTTCAATGCGATTATTTCTCTAAGTCGTGCCTCGACACGTGGGAGCTATAGTCGCATCGAGGGTGTTAGAGAACATATACTCAGAATGTCTGGGTACCACAACCACTTGACTCAACTGGGAGTTTATCTTCCTGTTGATAGTGTCATTGACAGAGTTCTTCAATCACTACCACCAAGCTACAAGAGCTTCCTGATGAACTATAATATGCAAGGGATGGATAAAACGATTCCTAAGCTCTTCACAATGCTAAAGGATACGAAGGTAGAAATCAAGAAGGAGCATCAAGTGTTGATGGTCAACAAGACCACCAGTTTCAAGAAAAAGGGTAAAGGGAAGAAGGGGAACTTCAAGAAGAATAGCAAGCCAGTTGTTGCTCAAGTGAAGAAACCCAAGTCTGGACCTAAGCCTGAGACTGAGTGCTTCTACTGCAAAGGAACCATTCATTGGAAGCGAAATTGCCCCAAGTATTTGGCGGAGAAGAAGGATGGCAAAGTGAAAGGTATATTTGATATACATGTTATTGATGTGTACCTTACTAATTCTCGCAGTAGTGCCTGGGTATTTTATACTGGTTCAATTGCTAACATTTGCAACTCAAAACAGGGACTACGGATTAACCGAAGATTGGCTAAGGACGAGGTGACGATGCACGTGGAAAATGGTTCCAAAATCGATATGATTGCCGTCGACACGCTACCTCTACATCTACCTTTGGGATTAGTTTTAGACCTAAATAATTGTTATTTGGTGCCAGCGTTGAGCATGGACATTATATCTGGATCTTGTTTGATGCAAGACGGTTATTCATTTAAATCAGAGAATAATGGTTGTTCTATTTATATGAGTAATATCTTTTATGGTCATGCACCCTTGATGAGTGGTCTATTTTTACTAAATCTTGATAGTAGTGATACACATGTTCATAGTATTGAGGCCAAAAGATGCAGAGTTGATAATCATAGTGCAACTTATTTGTGGCACTGCCACTTAGGTCATATTGGTATAAGCGCATGAAGAAACTCCATTTTGATGGACTTCTGGAATCACTTGATTATGAATCACTTGGTACATGCGAACCATGCCTCATGGGCAAGATGACTAAAACTCCGTTCTCCAGAACAATGGAGCGAGCAATAGAGTTCTTGGAAATCATACATACTGATGTATGTGGTCCAATGAACATTGAAGCTCGCGGCGGATATCGTTATTTTCTCACCTTCATAGATGATTTGAGCAGATATGGGTATATCTACTTGATGAAACATAAGTCTGAAACATTTGAGAAGTTCAAAGAATTTCAGAGTGAAGTGGAAAATCATCATAACAAGAAAATCAAGTTTCTATGATCTGATCGTGGAGGTGAATATTTGAGTTATGAGTTTGTACTTCATTTGAAACAACGCGGAATAGTTTTGCAACTCACGCCACCTGGAACACCACAGCGTAATGGTGCGTCCGAACGTCGTAATCGTACTTTACTAGATATGGTGCGATCTATGATGTCTCTCACCGATTTACCGCTATCGTTTTGGGGTTAGGCTTTAGTGACAGCTGCATTCACATTAAATAGGGCACCATCTAAATCCGTCGAGACAACACCTTATGAACTGTGGTTTCGCAAGAAACCCAAGTTATCGTTTCTTAAAGTTTGGGGTTGCGATGCTTATGTGAAAAAGCTTCAACCTGATAAGCTCGAACCCAAATAGGAGAAATGTGTCTTCACTGGATACCCAAAGGAGACTGTTGGGTACACCTTCTATCACAGATCCGGAGGTAAGATATTTGTTGCTAAGAATAGATCCTTTCTAGAGAAGGAGTTTCTCTTGAAAGAAGTGAGTGCGAGGAAAGTAGAACTTGACGAGGTAATTGTACCTTCTCCTTTATTGGAAAGTAGTTCATCACTGAAATCAGTTCCAGTGATTCCTACACCAGTAAGTGAGGAAGCTAATGATGATGATCATGAAACTTCTGATCAAGTTAGTATGGAACCTCGTAGGTCGACCAGAGTAAGATCCGCACCAGAGTGGTACGGTAATCCTGTTCTCGAAGTCATGTTACTTGACCATGATGAACCTATGAACTATGAGGAAGCGATGATGAGCCCAGATTCCGCAAAATGGCTTGAAGCCATGAAATCTGAGATGGGATCCATGTATGAGAACAAAGTGTGGACTTTGGTTGACTTGCCCGATGATCGGTAGGCCATAGAGAATAAATGGATCTTCAAGAAGAAGACTGACGCTGACGGTAATGTTACTGTCTACAAGCTCGACTTGTCGCAAAAGGTTTTCGACAAGTTCAAGGAGTTGACTATGATGAGACCTTCTCACCCGTAGCGATGCTTAAGTCCGTCCAAATCATGTTAGCAATTGCTGCATTTTATGATTATGAAATTTGGAAAATGGATGTCAAAAATGCATTCCTTAATGGATACCTTAACGAAGAGTTGTATATGATGCAACCAGAAGGTTTTGTCGATCCAAAAGGTGCTAACAAAGTATGCAAGCTCCAACGATTCATTTATGGACTGGTGCAAGCCTCTCGGAGTTGGAATATACGATTTGATAGTGTGATCAAAGCATATGGTTTTATACAAACTTTTGGAGAAGCCTGTATTTACAAGAAAGTGAGTGGGACCTCCGTAGCATTTATGATATTATATGTAGATGACATATTATTGATCGGAAATGATACTGAATTTTTGAATAGCATAAAAGGATACTTGAAGAAGAATTTTTCAATGAAAGACCTCGGTAAGATGCTTATATATTGGGCATCAAGATCTATGGAGATAGATCAAGATGCTTAATTAGACTTTCACAAAGCACATACCTTGATAAAGTTTTGAACAAGTTGATTATTACAAGGTGTGAAGTTGAGTCAGACTCAATGCCCGACCACTGTAGAGGATAGAGAGAAAATGAAAGGTGTTCCCTATGCTTCAGCCATAGACTCTATCATGTATGCAATGTTGTGTACCAGACCTGATGTGTGCCTTGCTATAAGTTTAGCAGGGAGGTACCAAAGTAATCCAGGAATGGATCACTGGACAGCGGTCAAGAACATACTGAAATACCTGAAAAGGACTAAGGATATGTTTCTCGTATATGGAGGTGACAAAGAGCTCGTCGTGTCGATGCAAGCTTTGACACTGATCCGGACGACTCTAAGTCACAAACCAGATACGTGTTTTTATTAAATGGTGGAGCTTTCAGTTGGTGCAGTTCCAAGCAGAGCGTCGTGGCGGGATCTACGTGTGAAGCGGAATACATAGATGCTCCGGAAGCAGCAAATGAAGGAGTCTGGATGAAGGAGTTCATATCCGATCTAGGTGTCGTACCTAGTGCATTGGGTCCAATGAAAATCTTTTGTGACAATACTGGTGCAATTGCCTTGGAAAAGGAATCCATATTTCACAAGAGAACCAAGCACATCAAGAGACGCTTCAATTCCATCCGCGAACAAGTCGAGGGAGACATAGAGATTTGCAAGATACATACGGATCTGAATGTTGCAGACCCATTGACTAAGCCTCTCTCACGAGCAAAACATCATCATCACCAAGACTCCATGGGTGTTAGAATCATTACAATGTAATCTAGATTATTGACTCTAGTGCAAGCGGGAGACTGAAGGAAATAAGCCCTAGAGGCAATAATAAAGTTGTTATTTATATTTCCTTATATCATGATAAATGTTTATTATTCATGCTAGAATTGTATTAACCGGAAACTTAGTACATGTGTGAATACATAGACAAACAGAGTGTCACTAGTTTGCCTCTACTTAACTAGCTCGTTGAATCAATGATGGTTATGTTTCCTAACCATAGACACGAGTTGTCATTTGATTAACGGGATCACATCATTAGAGAATGATGTGATTGACTTGACCCATCCGTTAGCTTAGCACGATGATCGTTTAGTTTGTTGCTATTGCTTTCTCCATAACTTATACATGTTCCTATGACTATGAGATCATGCAACTCCCGAATACCGGAGGAACACTTTGTGTGCTACCAAATGTCACAATGTAACTGGGTGATTATAAAGGTGCTCTACAGGTTTCTCCGATGGTGTTTGTTGAGTTGGCATAGATCGAGATAAGGATTTGTCACTCCGATTGTCGGAGAGGTATCTATGGGCCCTCTTGGTAATGTACATCACTATAAGCCTTGCAAGCAATGTAGCTAATGAGTTAGTTATGGGATGTAGCATTATGGAACAAGTAAAGAGACTTGCCGGTAATGAGATTGAACTAGGTATTGAGATACCGACGATCGAATCTCGGGCAAGTAACATACCGATGACAAAGGGAACAACATATATCGTTATGCAGTTTGACTGATAAAGATCATCGTAGAATATGTAGGAACCAATGTGAGCATCCAGGTTCCTCTATTGGTTATTGACCAGAGACATGTCTCGGTCATGTCTACATAGTTCTCGAACCCATAGGGTCCGCACACTAAACGTTTGGTGACAATCGGTATTATGAGTTTATGTGTTTTGATGTATCGAAGGTAGTTCAGAGTCTCGGATTTGATCACGGACATAACGAGGAGTCTCTAAATGGTCGAGACATAAAGATCGATATATTGGAAGCCTATGTTTGGACATCGGAATGGTTTCGGATGAGTTCGGGCATTTTCCGGAGTACTGGGAGGTTATGAGAACCCCCCGGGGAGTATATGGGCCTTATTGGAAAAGAGGAGAGGGAAGGAAAAGGTGGGAGGCGCTCCCCCTAGCCCAACCCGAATTGGGAGGCCCCCTTCCTTTCTCCTCTCCTCCCCTTCCTTCTCCCCTACTCCTACTACATGGAAGGGGGAATCCTACTCCCAGTGGGAGTAGGACTCCCCTAGGGCGCGCCATATAGAGGGCCGGCCCCTCCCCTCCTCCACTCCTTTATATACGGGGGAGGGGGGCACCCCATAGACACACAAGTTTATCATTGATCTTTTAGCCGTGTGCGGTGCCCCCCTCCACGATAATCCACCTCGGTTATATCGTAGCGGTGCTTAGGTGAAGCCCTGTTCCGGTAGCAACATTATCACCGTCATCACGCCGTCGTGCTGACAATGATCTCCCTCGAAGCTCTACTGGATCGTGAGTTCGCGGGACGTCACCGAGCCGAACGTGTGCATATCGCGGAGGTGTCGTACCTTCGGTGCTAGATCGGTCTATCGTGAAGACGTACGACTACATCAACCGCGTTGTCATAACGCTTTCGCTTACGGTCTAGGAGGGTACATAGACAATACTCTCCCGTCTTGTTGATATGCATCACCATGATCTTTCGTGTGCGTAGGAATTTTTTGAAATTACTGCGTTCCCCAACTGTCTGGTTATCAGAGTAATCCAAAGCAGTTGAATGGTGGACAGTACCAAGTTTTCACCACAAGTTTATGCAAGCGGGACCAGGAGTGTCACACCCTGCATTTTGTAACATGTCATTTGCATTAATAATGCAAGAAAAGTTGGGCCAACAAAAACTTTTGCATTATTTTGCTTTTATTTTGGAGTTTGTTTTCTCTCTATGATTTTTCAAGTGCTCTTTAAATTCAACTACTCCACCTTCTGTACTTCATCTCCTTGCTCCAAACTTCTGCCCAATGATCATGCCATGTGTATAGTACAATATAGTATTTTCTTACAAAAATAATTTGGCCAAATAGTATTTTCAAAAATTAGTTTTCCAAAAACCCCTGGATTGAGGTTTGCACTGCAAGTACCTGATTTGGGGTATGAAAAATATTTCAAAAGGTATATTTGAAACCTATTAGATATAGGATTCCCATAAACCCCAAAAATATAATTTTAAAGTTATTTTCCTATTTTATTTAAAAGCTTTTTCTAAAGGCCAGAAATGGTCTTTAATAGGGAAAAAATATTTTATTATTTTAAAAATATTTGACAAAAATCAGGGAAACTCAGTGGGCATATATTTCCCATATATAAGAGTTTCAATACATGGTCATGTTCAAATTATTGGACAAAACCTCCCAAAACCATTTCTGCCCATTTCAAGGATTTGAAATATTTCTACAGGAAATATTTCCATAAAAATCCAAGAAAAATCCAGCAAGTCACAAATGCATATTGTGATGATCTTGCAAAGCCTCACTTCAATCAAGGTCATTTTGGTCCACCAAAATGACCCATAACCCTTTCTGTTCAGAACCTAATTTGAGCAAGTTTGTACTACCAACTTTCTCCCCTTAACCCCAACTCTTGTGAGCATGTTCACATGACCAAATGAGGCCACTACACCAAGTAGTGTATCAAGGAGAAGTATTATGCTCAACTAGATCTACATAAGTCTATTTCTGCTCATTTCTAGGGTTTACAAAAGTTGCATTGGCAACTTTGCCCAAATAAGCTCCAAATTGGTGAGAGGCCCTAATTATATGTGTCATTTCACACTATGGAGTCTCCTGGCAATTGGAAATCATTTGCTTGCCAAAACCTTTATCAAACACCTTCTGCCACTTTTCAAAAATCACCATTTTGACCACTAAAACTATTCTCCTTGAGCTCAACTTTTTACCACAGCCCCTCCTAGACCTCCTCTACCTCCAGTAACAATGGCTGCACCTCAGCTCAATGATTGAGGGGTGAAACCACTTCATTTACCCCTCTGGACAGCCCCTGTACCCCTCTTCCTCACCTCCCTCCTCACTCCAGTGGCCATCCATGGCATCCAATGCACCACCCCATTTCTTTACTCACTCCTAGACCTGCTAGACACCAAAAGACGCGCTCACCATGCATAAAGAATGGCCATTCCGGCCATTTGGGCGCTCTGGAGCACACTACAGTGCGCTCCCGCACTGTAGCCGCCCCCTTCCAACCACCTCCGGCCACCTCGGGCCTCCCCCGCGCGCCTGTCAATGCGCCTCGGCGTCCGCAACACGCTACGCGGTCGGCCCCCTCCTCTCTCCTCCTCCCCGCGCCTCCGTGCTAGCAAACACCGGCCGCCCGAGCGTGCCAATGGCGTGGCTCACATGCGCGCGCCTCTGACCTTTGCCCACTCCCTCTCTCTATCTCTCCCAATGTAGTCGACGTCCAGGAACACCCCAGACACCACGCCCTCTTCCCCCGAGCCCTGCAGCGACGAGCAGGAGCCCACCGGCGCATGGGTCCATGGCACCTCGCCGCTCGCCTACTTAAAGGCCTCCCCGCGCCCTCCTCTCCTCACCACTCGCTCTCTCACTCCCCTAAACATCCCCCTGCGCCCCCAGTTCCTCTCCATAACCGTCCGAGCTCGAGATCGAGCTCGAGCTCCGCCGCTTCGGCTCGCCGGAGTTCGCGAGGTACAGGCCTCCCCCGCTCCTCCTCTGCCTCGATCTAGAACCTCTGTAGCCCTCTGATCCTTTCCCCCTTGTTTCCCCTCTCTGTAGCTGCCGGAAACGGCCGGAATCATCGACGCCCGAAGCCCCTCCGCCGCGTCACCTCGTCGCCGGCGAACCAGGCCACCCCGGCGACCGGTTCCACCTCCACCCGAACGGCGACGCCACGCTGAGTCCGTCCCTGCCCTTGTCCAAGCTCGCCGTGCCCTGCATCGTCGCCGGTGAGCTCGCCGCCCTCTCTGACCCAGGGTTGACGACGACGGCCGTGGGGCCCATCCGTCAGCCTCACGTCCTGACGCCTGGGCCCCGCCCGTCAGGTTCAAACCTGGCGCGCGCATGCACCAGTGCGCTGGGCCACCTCTCTGGCTGGGCCTGCTGCCCTGCGGCTGTTCTGGCCCAGCAGGCACAGAGCCCTTTTTCTTTTTCTTTTTCTGTCACTTTTCCAAATATTCCACAGGATAAAATATATGTCCAAATAAATTAATTCCAATTCCTAAATTCCTAAAATATTGCAACCTATTTAATGGTGCAACTTTCATTCAAATCCAACAACCTTTTCTTCACTGTAAATATTTAAATGTGATTTTAAGCATTTAAATATGCCCTTGTAAATCCATTTCTCCTATTCTGCTACTCCAAATCCAAAACAAGGAATTTTCCCCTTCTTAGTTTTCACCCTAGTATTTAACAAAAATGAGTTGACATTTTTCTGAGCACTTTGGTTTTTCTGTTTTATTATTGCCTTATTTTTCTCGTTATTATTTTGCAACGATAGATTGTGTTGCTGACGAAGGAGTTGGACCAGAAGACTTTGAAGACCCAGAAGACTTTGTTGAGCCAGGCAAGCAGCCCTTTGACCATGTCTAAGGAGCCCCTTTTATGCATGTCACATGGCACTTTTATTGCTCGGATCGAGTCATGATAAAATGGTGACCACTTGGGGTGGTTTGCCTCCGTTGCTTTTCTCGTTGACACTTGCATGATGCATGACCCTACCTTGCTATGAGGGTTATGCCGGTGGGAGTAGATAGGATGCTAAAGTAGTGCTACGCAAAAAGGGACGGGAATATGCATAAGTGATGGAGACAAAGTATTTTCAAAGGACTTCAAGAAAACCCCGTCGGGTGCCACTTATGCCCGAGGGAGATGATGAGTTGGGTAGCCACTTGATGACGAAGTGGTGTACCGAGGCAAGTGTGTGTGTTGTTTTCGAAAACGGATTGGTTTAAGTTGCGACCGTTATTCCAACCTTACATGCGCAACCACTCTACCCTTATATGGGAAAGGGCATTATTGATTACCTAGGCCGATACTAGCTTGGAGCCCGCATTACTAGTGACGGAGGAGAGTTGGTGCTCTCTCTCGGGACGGGGTCGTGCTAGGTAGGGCAACCATGACTGTTTTCACAGGGCACCGGATACACCGTTGTGTCCCCTCTCGGATGTTACGATCTCGAGTGAGTCTCGTATGATGTACATCGTGAGGATACAGATCAACGAGTGGACTCCATGTTAGTGTCGTCTAGGGAAAGATAGTGATCGGGTGCTTACGCCGGGTACCTGAGGTACCGCGGGTCATGGATGACACGGAAGTTCCCCGGATCCTGTGGGTAAAGTGTGCAACCTCTGCAGAGTGTAAAACTATTCGAATAGCCGTGTCCACGGTCAAGGACAGTTGGGTAACCGCTCTTGGGCTACGTCCACATGTTTACAAACCAGTGTGTGTTTGGATAAGTGGGAAGAACTACTTGGGTCAAGTCAAAGGACTTGACATGATTGAGTTGGGTTGATGCCCACTCTATTTATGTTGATATCTGTAACCTATCCTCATGGTTAATTGAATTCTCCTGATGCATGTCTTACAAGTTGTTGAACATGTCATTGCACTCAAAACTAGCTTTCCGCAAAAATTTACCTATATCATGCATTTTTGTACCTTGAACCAAAACATGGGTTGCTTGCCAGTACATTCAAAGTACTCATTGGCTTGCCACTGGTTATTTAATTGGCCAGGCATGGAAGAACAGGAGTTCGAAGAAGAGTTCTTTCGAGACGAACATGCGAACTAGGACGTTTCCCAGTCAGAATGCCTGTAGGGTTAACGCAGATGGCATGGGTTCTACTTATCGACGAAGATTTCCGCTGCTTGTGTTTCATTTGATGTTCAGCCCTTAAGGCTTTATCAATGTAAGACTTGACCATAATGGTCATAATTTGTGTAAGACGATATGTATGGATGTAAGACTCTTGTTATTCAGCTTATGTGTGTTCAGTGAGCATTGATCTATGGGATCACTGTACACGTGCATTCGGTGATCTCGACTTATGAGTCGGGGTCCCCACAAGAAGCTCCATAAAAGGGCAGTGAACACAGTTGAGCTGATGATTCCCCGTTACTTGTGATGGTCTGAACATCCTATTCTCTGAAGTCGTGAGGATCACCTACCCCGGGTTGATAATCCGGGTCATTTGGCGCTGGTGGTGGCACCTCAGGCCGGAGGGTACAAATTCACTAAGGTACTCATGGATGGGGGCAACAACATCAATATTCTGTATTATGAAACTTCCCGTCGTATGAGCTTGAATGACAAAGATCTTAAGCCGTCAAACACCATTTTTCACGGTGTGGTGCCTGGTAAGTCGGCGTATCCAGTGGGTAAAGTATCTTTGGACATTGCCTTTGGAGATGATCATGATTCCAGATCCGAGACATTGACTTTTGAGGTGGTTAAAATCAATAGCACTTATCATGCTCTGTTTGGGCGGCCAGCTTATGCTAAGTTCATGGCAAGGCCTTGTTATGTTTATTTGCAGCTTAAGATGTCGGGTCACAAGGGCACCATCATAGTGCATGGAAGCCGGAATATAGCCTTGGAGGGTGAGGAATGCCATGCTGCTTATGCTGAGTCTGTCTGTGCAACAGAAGAATTGAAATTTTACAAGGATAATGTTGACCCGGCGGACATGCCATCTTTGAAGAAGCCAACCACATAGCATGACCCCCTCTTGAAGTTTAAGTTGGTGGATGACACTAAGATAGTTGATTTCATTCTTGGTGATTCATCCAAGCAGTTCAGTATCAGTGCTAATCTAGATTCGAAATAGGAAAGCGCACTCATCGAGTTCATCCATGAGAATCGGGACATCTTTGCATGGAAACCTTCAGACATGCCAGGTATACCGAGGGAACTTGCTGAGCACACTCTCAATATTGATCCAAAGTTTAACCGATCAAGCAATTCCTTCACCGTTTCAATGAAGAGAGGCACAAGGCCATTGGTGAAGAAGTAGCTCAGCTTTTGGCAGCTGGGTTTATTGTTGAAGTTTTTCATCTGGAGTGGTTGGCTAACCTGGTGCTCGTACTTAAGAAAATGGTACTTGGCATATGTGCATGGATTACACGGACTTAAACAAGGCTTGTCCAGCTGATCCCTTTGCTCTCCCCCGTATTGATCAGATCATTGATGCTACGGCGGGTTGTGGGCATTTGAGTTTTTTGGATGCTTATTCTGGTTATCATCAGATCAAGATGGCAGTTAAGGACCACGAGAAGACAACCTTCATCACTCCCTTTGGAGCTTTCTGTTATGTGTCTATGCCTTTTGGGCTCAAGAGTGCCCAGGCGACTTACCAGCGGTGTGTGCAAAATTTCCTTCATGATTAGATTGGGCGCAATGTTCATGCTTATGTGGATGATATTGTGGTGAAATCCAGGAAGAAGGAAACATTGATAGATGACTTGAAAGAGACCTTTGATAATCTCCGGGTCTAAAAGATGATGCTTAACCCGGCCAAGTGTGTCTTTGGTGTACCGGCAGGCAAGCTCTTAGGCTTTCTGGTTTCTGAACAGGGTATCGAAGCTAACCCAGAGAAGATAAAGGCCATCACCTCCCTGGCTAAACCGGCATGTATTAATGATGTTCAGCATCTAGTGGGTCGTATTGCGGCCTTAAGCCGATTCATAAGCCGGCTGGGTGAAAGGGCTATTCCTCTTTACTAGATGATGAAGAAGACATATCACTTTGTCTAGAGTGATGCTGCTGATCAGGCATTTGAGGCCTTGAAGAAACAGTTGGCTGAGCCACCGGTTCTTGTTGCTTCCATTGATCAAGAGCCTTTGTTGTTATATGTGTCTGCCAACAGCCGAGCTATTAGCATGACAATTGTGGTGGAAAGGAAGGAGTCAGGCAAGTAATATCCGGTTTAGAGGCCGGTGTACTACATCAGTGAGGTGCTCATTGAGTCCAAGCAGAGATATCCGCATTGGTAGAAGCTTGTATATGGGGTGTTCATGGCTAGTGGAAAGCTCAAGCAATATTTTCTGGGTCATCCCATCACTGTGGTTAGCTCTGCTCCTTTAGGGGATATTATTCAAAACAGAGAAGCCACAGGTTGGGTAGCCAAGTGGGCCATTGAGCTTGGACGCCATGGTTTGAAGTATATGCCTCGCACAACCATCAAGTCTCAAGCACTTGTGGATTTCATCATTGATTGGACTGGGCTGCAGATGCATGAGGAGAAGCCGGATAGCACATATTGGACTATTCACTTTGATGGATCCAGGCAGTTGGAAGGCTCGGGGGCTGGAGTTATCTTGACTTCCCCACGAGGTGATAAATTTTGTTATGTTTTAAGGTTGATGTTCCCTTGTACTAACAATGCAACTAAGTATGAGGCCTTGCTTCACGGTCTTCGGATGGCTAAGGAGATGAACTTAAGCCGGGTAACGTGTTTTGCTGACTCAGATTTGGTAGCCCAGCAAGTCTCTAGCACTTGGGAATCTAAGGACCCACTCATGGTGGCTTATCGCCGAGAGGTTGATGCTATTGCAGGTCACTTCAAGGGCTATCAAGTAGAGCATGTTAATCGAAGGAAAAACGAGGCGGCTGATGCTTTAAGCCGACTAGGGTCCCAGCGTAAGCCGGTGCCACCCAATATTTTCCTTGATATTCTGCATAATCCTTCAGTCAAACTGCCTACAGAGGAAGATCTTGCTGTCCTTGACCCGGAAGGACAGCTGGTGGTAGCTCTTCATGCTATTCCTGATTGGACAGTTCCATATTTGGCGTATATGACCCGGGCCGAGTTTCCTGAAGATCAAACTTTGGTTAGGCAGATACCCGGCGGTCTAAGTCAATGACTATTGTCAATGGAGAGTTACATCATCGCAGTGTTACGGGGGAGTTTCAATGTTGTGTTTCTCCTAAGGAAGGCTGTGAGATCTTACGAGAGATTCATAAAGGAGATTGTGGTCATCATGCCGGCTCTAAGTCTCCCGTAGCAAAGGCTTTTCGTCATGGATTTTATTAGCTGATGGCTCATGCTGATGCAGAGGATTTGGTTAGTAAATGTGATGGTTGTCAGAAAGTTTCAAGACGAGCTCATGTGCCGGCTCAAGAGTTGAGGATGATTCCAATTGCTTGGCCGTTTGCAGCCTGGGGGCTTGATATGGTTGGACCTTTCAAAAGGTCCAAGGATAAGAAGACCAACCTTTTGGTGGCAGTTGACAAATTTACAAAGTGGGTTGAAGTAGAGCCGGTTAGTAAGTGTGATGCGGCGATGACGGTTCAATTCATCAAAAAGGTGATTTTCCGTTTTGGCTTTCCCCACAGCATTATAACTGATAAAGGCACCAATCCGTCCAAGGGTGCTATGAAAGAGTTTTGTCAACGAGAGCATATTCGACTTGATGTCATCAGTGGCTCACCCAGTCCAATGGTCAAGCTGAGAGAGCCAATCAAGAAATTTTGAGAGGCATTATGCCCCGGCTTATGGTCCCTTTTGCAGAGGACGCCGGCTTGTTGGGTGGAGGAGTTACCCTTAGTATTATGGAGAATGAATACTACCCCCAACAGATCGACGGGTTACACGCCTTTTTCACGGTTTACAGAGCAGAGGTGGTTCTCCCTAGTAACATCTGTCACGACTCTCCCCGAGTGGTGGCTTATGTTGAAGCTGATAATGAAAACGGACGTCAGGATGCACGTGACCTATTGGATGAGGAGCCTGAACTTGCGGCGACTCGTTCAGCGATTTACCAGTAAGATCTGCGTCGTTACCATAGCCGTCGGGTTAAAACCAGGACCTTTCAAGAAGGCGATTTGGTGCTCTGACTTATCCAGGATCAAACTGATATGCACAAGCTATCCCCACCTTGGGAAGGGTCCTTTGTGGTTAGCAAGAATCTAATCAACGGGTCATACTACCTTATCGATGTTAGAGACCACAAGGACTCACGCACGTCGGAGGAGGAGACCCACCGGCCGTGGAATATTTCTCATCTTTGGCCTTACTACACTTGAGCCATTGGCACTTGTGATGTACATATTTATATCAGTGTATATATCATGATAAATATAATAAAGTCGGCATCCCTGATAATTCAGGGCCTTTGTCGTTTCATTTCTCAGAAATGTGTGTCTATATTGTCACTTCATATGATCACTTGGAGGTTTGACGCCCGGTTTAAAGGGACTAAAGAGAGTCTGCTACACAACACAGCTCAAACATAGGTACCCGGCGAGCACAACTCAAAAATATATCACTTGGGGGATCCCTGTTGACAGAACATTGCTTTGATAACCCCTTCTTGGTTTGAAACGCCAGGTGTATAACACCAAAGAATTTCAGTTGATCCTGCCTTGTACATCTGCTACTCTACCCAGGTAATCTTGGAATGACCCGCCGAACTCTTGATAGTCAATCTTATTAAAGACCGTGAACTTGTCAAGGTTACAACTGTGGTTGATCATGTGAGGTCCGGCTTACAAGGTTTGAAGGATTAGCTCGTGGTTTTTCAAGCCCATGAAAAGCACTTGGGCTTTAGGCCTCGCCCCCTATGAAAGCCTTGTTTTTTGATTTTTTGAAGATTATTTTCTAAGGTTTTTCTCTTATGACATGTTATTACATGGTTGAAAACTGATGTGGCCTATGTTGCCTTATGGTTTATATATGAATCTATCCGGTGCTTGTTAACCCAGCCTGGCTTTGGACTTTAAGTCGCCAGTGTATGATGATTTCATGTGCTTAGAGAGCCGTGCTCTAAGTTTTGGGATATTACCCCTTGCTGCATGCGGCGTTGTAAGCCGGCAGTACAAATCAATTGAACAGTGCGTTGCGCTGCCCATCTTTTGGGTTATAACCCTTGCTGCACTACTCTGATAAACTGGCAGTATGAGCAAATATCACATGTATGATATTTTGCTATGAGTATATAAGGTTGTGATTAAACCGACCCTCGTTATCAACAGTTGTAGTCACAAGTGGTTTTTTATATCAAGTATTACGACCCGCCCTGGGGTAAGCCGCCAGGGTACTTGTGATCTGTTTGTATGCAGGGAAAAATATGATCTGCATAATTGATGATATTATGAAGCATAAAGTGGCAGATCTTCCATGGGTGGATCAACAGTGTTTATGCAAAAAACAACATGCATGATGGCACGGCAGATCAAAGTTTAACTAGCCTATTACAAGGCATTCGATGGACCAAAGAGGATAAGTGTTTTTCCAGCGTCAACAATAAAGTAATATAAAACGGCTCATGGCTCTTGACGGGTTGAAGCATCCGGATCATCCTCTGCCTCTTCTTCTTCTTCTTCTTCTTCTTCTTCTTCTTCTTCTTCTTCTTCTTCTTCTTCTTCAGCTCCTTGATTATCCGTCAGCTAGAAGTCAGGCGTAGCCCAGTTGATACCGGTCAACGCTCTAAACACAACTTCATCATCAATAAGGTTGGATGGATCAATGTCAGGAGCGAAGGTGTGCTTACGAATTGGCGGGGTGAGATCCGTCTCCTGATGAACCGACGCCTTCATTTTCTTGTTATCAGCCTCCTAAGCCGCCTGACAGGTGAACAGATTGGTTTCTTCGGCTAACTTACTTGCTAATGGGCACATTGCTCTTGCTATTTCTGCAAAGTCATCAGCACTGAAGGCAGATCCATCCTCTTTGACACTGGGGCAACCATTGGCCAAATCTTTTGGATCCAGGTCTGCTTGCCATGCCTTTGCCCGACTTAAGGCAGTCAGTGTGCCGGCTCTGGCAGAGGCTCGCTTTAACTCATCAATCCTTTGGGGTAGCACTGATAGCCTCTCCAGTGTATCTTTGATAAGACTGGGTGCAGATTTCTTGTGCATAGTGATACGCCCATTTTGGATCATGCTTTTATATTGATATTTATTTCATTATGGGCTGTTATTACACATTATGTCACAATACTTATGCATATTCTCTCTTATTTTACAAGGTTTACATGAAGAGGGAGAATGCCGGCAGCTGGAATTCTGGGCTGGAAAAGGAGCAAATATTAGAGACGTATTGTGCACAACTCCAAAATCCTAAAACTTCACGGGAGCAAGTTTCAGAATATATAAAAAATATTTGGCGAGAGCAGTACCAGAGGGGGCCACCCACCATCCACGAGGGTGGGGGCACGCCCTACCCCCTGGGCGCGCCCCCTGCCTCGTGGGCCCCCTGGCAGCCCTTTGATGCCCATCTTCTGCTATATGAGGTCTTTCATCGAGGAAAAAATCATAAGCTAGCTCACGGGACGAAACTCCGCCGCCACGAGGCGGAACCTTGGCGGAACCAATCTAGGGCTCCGGTGGAGCTGTTCTTCCGGGGAAACTTCCCTCCGGGAGGGGGAAATCATCACCATCGTCATCACCAATGATCCTCTCATCGGGAGGGGGTCAACCTCCATCAACAAATTCACCAGTACCATCTCATCTCAAACTCTAGTTCATCTCTTGTATCCAATCTTTGTCCCAAAGCCTCAGATTGGTACCTGTGGGTTACTAGTAGTGTTGATTACTCTTTGCAGTTGATGCTAGTTGGTTTATTCGGTGGAAGATCATATGTTCAAATGATTATTGCATATTAATACCCCTCTTATTATGAACATGAATATGATTTGTGAGTAGTTACGTTTGTTCTTGAGGACGTGGGAGAAGTCTTGCTATAAGTAGTCATGTGAATTTGGTATTCGTTCGATATTTTGATGAGATGTATGTTGTCTTTCCTCTAGTGGTGTCATGTGAATGTCGACTACATGACACTTCACCATTGTTTGGGCCTAGAGGACGGCATTGGGAAGTAATAAGTAGATTATGGGTTGTTATAGTGACAGAAGCTTAAACCCTAGTTTATGCGTTGCTTCGTAAGGGGCTGATATGGATCCATATGTTTCATGCTATGGTTAGGTTTACCTTAATAATTCTGTTGTAGTTGCGGATGCTTGCAATAGGGGTTAATCGTAAGTGAGATGCTTGTCCAAGGAAGGACAATAACCAAGCACAGGGCCACCCACATATCAAATTATCAAAGTACCGGACGCGAATCATATGAACATGATGAAAACTAGCTTGACGATAATTCCCATGTGTCCTCGGGAGCGCTTTCCTTTATATAAGTGTTTGTCCAGGCTTGTCCTTTACTACAAAAAGGATTGGGCCATCTTGCTGCACCTTATTTACTTTTAATACTTGTTACCCGTTACAAACTACCTTATCACAAAACTATTTGTTACCGATAATTTCAGTGCTTGCAGAGAATACCCTACTAAAAACTGCTTATCATTTCCTTCTGCTCCTTGTTGGGTTCGACACTCTTACTAATAGAAAGGACTACAATAGATCCCCTATACTTGTGGGTCATCAAGAGTCTTTTCTGACGCCATTGCCGGGGAGTGAAGTGCCTTTGGTAGGTGGAATTTGGTAAGGAAAAATTTATATAGTGTGCTGAAATTTACTTTCACTTGTTACTATGGAACATAATCCTTTGAGGGGCTTGTTCGGGGTATCTTCGCCCCGACCAGTAGAGCAAAGAGTTGCTCCTCAACCTACTAAACCTACTGAAAATGTTTACTTTGAAATTCCTTCGGGTATGATAGAGAAACTGCTAGCTAATCCTTTTATAGGAGATGGAACATTACATCCCGATTTGCACCTAATCTATGTGGATGAAGTTTGTGGATTATTTAAGCTTGCAGGTATGCCCGAGGATGTTATCAAGAAGAAGGTTTTCCCTTCATCTTCGAAGGGAAAGGCATTGACATGGTTTAGGCTATGTGATGATATGGGATCATGGAACTACAACCGATTGAAATTGGAATTTCATCAGAAGTTTTATCCTATGCATCTTGTTCATCGTGATCGTAATTATATATATAATTTTTGGCCTCGCGAAGGAGAAAGCATCGCTCAAGCTTGGGGGAGGCTTAATTCAATGTTATATTCATGCCCCAATCATGAGCTCTCAAGAGAAATTAAAAATTTTATGCTCGGCTTTCTCTCGATAATCGCTCCATGCTCGATACTTCTTGTACTGGCTCTTTTATGATGAAGACTATTGAATTCAAATGGGATTTATTGGAAAGAATTAAACGCAACTCTGAAGATTGGGATCTCAATGAAGGTAAGGAATCAGGTATAACACCTAAGTTTGATTGTGTTAAATCTTTTATGGATACCAATGCTTTCCGTGAATTTAGCACTAAATATGGACTTGACTGTGAGATAGTAGCTTCTTTCTGTGAATCCTTTGCTACTCATGTTTATCTCCCTAAGGAGAAGTGGTTTAAATATAATCCTCCCATTGAAGTAAAAGTAGTTTCACCTATTAAAGTTGAAGCAAAGACTATCACTTATAATTATCCTGTTGTTCCTACTACTTATATTGAGAAACCACCTTTCCCTGTTAGAATAAAGGATCATGCTAAAGCTTCAACTGTAGTTCATAAGAGTAATACTAGAACACCTATACCGTTTGAGCAAATTAAAGTTGAACCTAGTGTTGCTATGGTTAAAGATCTCTTGGCCGATAATATTGATGGGCATGTTATTTACTTCTGTGATGAAGCTGCTAGAATTGCTAGACCCAATACTAAAAATAAACATAGACCTGTTGTAGGCATGCCTGTTGTTTCTGTTAAAATAGGAGATCATTGCTATCATGGCTTATGTGATATGGGTGCTAGTGCAAGTGCAAGACCTCATTCCCTATATAAAGAAATTATGCATGATATTGCACCTGCTGAGATAGAGGAAATTGATGTTACTATTAAATTTGCCAATAGAGACATTATTTCACCAGTTGGGATTGTTAGAGATGTTGACGTCTTGTGTGGGAAAGTTAAATATCCTGCTGATTTTCTTGTTCTTGGTTCCTCAGAAGATGACCTTTGTCCCATTATATTTGGTAGACCCTTCTTGAATACTGCTAATGCTAAGATAGACTGCAATAAGGATATTGTTTATATTGGTTTTGGGGATATGTCTCATGAGTTTAATTTTGCTAAATTTCGTAGACAACCCCATGATAAAGAATTGCCTAGTAAGGATGAAATTATTTGTCTTGCTTCTATTGCCGTGCCTCCTAGTGATCCTTTAGAGCAATATTTGCTAGACCATGAAAATGATATGTTTATGAATGAAAGATGGGAAATATATGAAGTATTCTTTAAATAGGGACCTATTTTGAAAGACAACCTGCCTATTGAAATTCTAGGGGATCCTCCTCCACCCAAGGGTGACCCCGTGTTTGAGCTTAAACCTTTACCTGATACTCTTAAATATGCTTATCTTGAGGAAAAGAAATATATCCTGTTATTATTAGTGCTAACCTTTCAGAGCATGAGGAAAAGAGATATATCCTGTTATTATTAGTGCTAACCTTTCAGAGCATGAGGAAAAGAAATTATTGAAAACTCTGAAGAAGCACCATGCTGCTATTGGATATACTCTTGATGATCTTAAGGGCATTTGCCCCACTCTATGCCAGCACAAAATAAACTTGGAGAAAGATGTGAAACCAGTTGTTGATCACCAACAACGGTTAAATCCTAAGATGAAAGAAGTGGTAAGAAAATAAATACTAAAGCTTCTGGAGGCAGGTATAATTTATCCCGTTGCTGATAGTCAGTGGGTAAGTCCTGTCCATTGTGTCCCTAAGAAGGGAGGTATTACTTTTGTTCCTAATGTTAAAGATGAATTGGTCCCACAAAGAATTGTTATAGGTTATAGAATGGTAATTGATTTCCGCAAACTAAATAAAGCTACTAAAAAGGATCATTACCCTTCACCTTTTATTGATCAAATGCTAGAAAGATTATCCAAACATACACATTTTTGCTTTCTAGATGGTTATTATGGTTTCTCTCAAATACCTATGTCCAAAGAGGGTCAAGAAAAGACAACTTTTACTTGCCCTTTCGGTACCTTTGCTTATAGACATATGCCTTTTGGTTTACGCAATGCACCTGCTACCTTTCGAAGATCTATGACTGATATATTCTCTGACTTTTGTGAAAAGATTGTTGAGGTATTCATGGATGATTTTTTTGTTTATGGAACTTCTTTTGATGATTGCTTAAGCAACCTTGATCGAGTTTTGCAAAGATGTGAAGAAACTAATCTTGTCTTGAATTGGGAGAAGTGCCACTTTATGGTTAATGAAGGTATTGCCTTGGGGAATAAACTTTCTGAAAGAGGTATTGAAGTTGATAAACCTAAGGATGATGCTATTGAAAAGATGCCGTGTCCTAAGGACACTAAAGGTATAAGAAGTTTCCTTAGTCATGCCGGTTTTTATAGAAGGTTCATTAAGGACTTCTCTAAATTTTTTAGGCCTCTGACTAATCTCTTACAAAAAGATGGTACTTTTGCCTTTGATGATGATTGTGTAGAAGCATTTTAAATACTTATGAAAGCTTTGATTTCTACACCTATTGTTCAGCCTCCTGATTGGAATTTACCATTTGAAATTATGTGTGATGCTAGTGATTATGCTGTAGGGGTTGCTCTAGGACAAAGAGTTGATAAGAAATTAAATGTTATCCAATATGCTAATAAAACTCTAGACAGTGCTTAGAGTAATTATGCTACTACTAAAAACGAATTTTTAGCAGTTGTATTTGCTTGTGATAAGTTCAGACCTTATATAGTTGATTCTAAAGTAACTGTTGCCACTAATCATGCTGCTATTAAATATCTTATGGAAAAGAAAGATGCTAAACCTAGACTTATTAGATGGGTTCTCTTGCTACAAGAATTTGATTTGCATATTATTGATAGAAAGGGAGCTGAGAACCCCGTTGCAGACAACTTATCTAGATTAGAGAATGTTCTTGATGACCCACTACCTATTGATGATAGCTTTCATGATGAACAATTAGCTGTCATAAATGCCTCGTGCACTGCTCCATGGTATGCAGATTATGCTAATTATATTGTTGCTAAATTTATACCACCTAGTTTCACATACCAGCAAAAGAAAAAGTTCTTCTATGATTTAAGCATTACTTTTGGGATGACCCACACCTTTATAAAGAAGGAGTAGATGGTGTCATTAGACGTTGTGTACCTGAGCATGAACAGGAACAGATCCTACGCAAGTGTCACTCTGAGGCTTATGGAGGACAGCATGCTGGAGATAGAACTGCACATAAGGTATTGCCATCCAGTTTTTATTGGCCTACTCTCTTCAAGGATGCCCGTAAGTTTGTCTTGTCTTGCGATGAATGTCAAAGAATTGGCAATATTAGTAGACGTCAAGAAATGCCTGTGAATTATTCATTTTTTATTGAACCATTTGATGTTTGGGGCTTTGACTATATGGGACCGTTTCCTTCCTCTAATGGTTATACACATATTTTAGTTGTTGTTGATTACGTTACTAAGTGGGTAGAAGCTATTCCAACTAGTAGTGCTGATCATAACACCTCTATTAAGATGCTTAAAGAAGTTATTTTTCTGAGGTTTGGAGTCCCTAGATACTTAATAACTGATGGTGGTTCACATTTTATTCATGGTGCCTTTCGTAAAATGCTTCCTAAGTGTGATGTTAATCATAGAATCGCATCTCCGTATCACCCACAGTCTAGTGGTCAAGTAGAATTAACCAATAGAGAGCTTAAATTAATTTTGCAAAAGACTGTTAATAGATCTAGAAAGAATTTGTCCAAGAAACTTGATGATGCATTATGGGCTTATAGAACTGCATATAAAAATCCTATGGGTATGTCTCCTTATAAAATGGTTTATGGTAAAGCTTGTCACTTACCTCTCGAACTGGAACATAAGGCATATTGGGCCATTAAAGAGCTCAATTATGATTTCAAACTTGCCGGTGAAAAGAGGCTTTTTGACATTAGCTCACTTGATGAATGGAGAACCCAGGCCTATGAGAATGCCAAACTGTTTAAAGAAAAAGTTAAAAGTTGGCATGATAAAAGGATACAAAAGCATGAGTTTAATGTAGGTGATTATGTATTATTATACAACTCTCGTTTAAGATTTTTTGCAGGAAAACTCCTCTCTAAATGGGAAGGTCCTTAAGTCATCGAGGAGGTCTATCGTTCCGGTGCCATAAAAATCAACAACTTTGAAGGCACAAATCCGAAGGTGGTGAACGGTCAAAGAATCAAACATTATATCTTAGGTAATCCTATAAATGTTGAAATTAATGTTATTGAAACCGTAACCCCAGAGAAATACATAAGGGACACTTTCGAGAATGTTTCAGACCCCGAAAAGGAATAGGTATGAGGTACGGTAAGTAAACCGACTCCAAAACAGTTCTAATAGCAATTTTTCTTTGTTTTGGAATATTTAAGAAAATAGGAAAATAAGAAGCAGTCCGGGAAGGATACGAGGGGTCCACGAGGGTGGAGGGCACGCCCCTTGCCTCGTGGGCACCTCTTGTGCTCTCCGGACTCTGTTTTCTTGAACGATACTTCTTTCGGTCGGTAAAAATTCATTATATAATCTCCCGAAGGTTTTGACCACTGTGCCACGCAAATATGTCATGTTTTTGTTTCAAGATGTTTTTCTGACAGATCCAGATCGCCATGGCATTTTCAAGTGCCCCCAAGGACAAGTTCTTCGAGAAGGTCATCAACCCCAACCTCGTGGAGGTGCTGCAACACCCTCAAACTATTGAGATGCGTGAGGGGTTGCTGCACATCCGTGATGTTGAGGGACCAAGGAGGACCGAAAGCGTGAAGACAAGGCTCGAGGCAATGGAGCAACAAGTTTTCAAGTGCCAGGAGATGGTGGAACATGGACTCCACTCCAATCATATAATGATCACGGAGTTCACCAACAACCACAAGCTAGATGACAAGAATATTGGGGAGGCCATCTTCAAGCTTCACGAGAAAATTGAGCACCTCCAAGCCCAGATCTATGACCTGCAAAACCAAAACTGTGAGTATGAATATAGATTCAAGAGGATGAGTTTGGCTGCAGATTTGAGGATCCCGAAGACTCAATCATCCTTCTATGATGGTGAGCCTATGCCTTGGAAGATGGACGACAAGCCCACATCATCAACAACTCCATCATCACCACCTCCGAGGAAGGAGACATAAACACATGGGTATGGGCACTCCCCTTGGCATCTGCCAAGCTTGGGGGAGTGCCCCGGTATCGTATCACCATCACACTTTTATCTTTACCGTTTTTCTTAGTTTGATCCTTTTGATAATATCTTGATCCAGTAGAATAAAGTTTTAGTATGATCTAGTTTTGAGTTTTGCTTTATGATCCTTCTATGTAATCGAGTCCGTGATCTACATATAATAAAGATTAGTGTTGAGTCAAGGGCTTGATTATCTTTCTATGATCTTGAGGGAATAAAATATAAAAGAGAAATAATAAAAAGAAATAAAGAGATCATATGGATCTTATGGAGAGTAATGACTTCACATACAAAAAGTATGATGAATAAAAGTTATTGAGAGTTGACAGACATAGTTTTGGTCATCGTTGCAATTAATAGGAAGTAATAAAGAAAGAGAGGTTTTCACATACAAATATACTATGTTGGACACCTTTTATGATTGTGAGAACTCATTAAAATATGACATGCTAAAGAGTTGATGTTGGACAAGGAAGACAACGTAATTTGTTATGTTTTCTTACATCTGAGATAAATTATATTGTCATGGATCATCAAACATGTTGAGCTTGCCTTTCCCTCTCATGCTAGCCAAATTCTATGCACCAAGTAGATATAATACTTGTGCTTCCAAATATCCTTAAACATAGTTCTGCCATGAGAGTCCACCATATCTACCTATGGATCGAGTAAGATCCTTCAAGTAAGCTGTCATCGTTGCAAGCAATAAAAATTACTCTCTAAATATGTATGATTTATTTGTGCGGAGAAAATAAGCTTTATACGATCTTGTGATGCGGAAGAAATAAAAGCGATGGACTGCATAATAAAGGTCCATATCACAAGTAACAATATAAAGTGACATTCTTTTGCATTAAGATTTCGTGCATCCAACCATAAAGGCACATGACAACCTCTGCCTCCCTCTGCGAAGGTCATATCTTTTATTCTTGTCTTATACGTCATGCAAAGAGTCATGATGATCTTCACCTTTCCTTTTTACTTTTTATCCTTTGGCAAGCACAATGTGTTGGAAAGATCCTGATATATATAGCTAATTGGATGTGAGTTTTCATGAACTATTGTTGTTGGCACTACCCTTGAGGTAAAAGGTTGGGAGGCAAAACTATAAGCCCCTATCTTTCTCTGTGTTCGATTAAAACTTCATAACCATAAATATCGCATGAGTGTTAGCAATTGCGAAAGACTAAATGATGGTTGAGTATGTGGACTAGCTGAAAAGCACTTATATTGACTCTTTCCTATGTTATGATAAATTGCAATTGCTACAATGACTGAGATTATAGTTTGTTGGTTCTCAATGAAGTTTCTGATTCGTACTTGAAATTGGGAATGAATTGCTACTTTAGCATAAGAAATCATATGACAATATATATATATATATATATGTGTGTGTGTTGCTGTTATAAGAATGATCATGATGCTCTCATGTCCCTATTTTATTTTTATCGACACCTCTATTTCTAACCATGTGGACATATTTTTCGACATCGGCTTTCGCTTGAGGACAAGCAAGGTCTAAGCTTGGGGGAGTTGATACGTCCATTTTGCATCATGCTTTTATATTGATATTTATTTCATTATGGGTTGTTATTACACATTATGTCACAATACTTATGCCTATTCTCTCTTATTTTACAAGGTTTACATGAAGAGGGAGAATGCCGGCAGCTGGAATTATAGGCTGGAAAAGGAGCAAATATTAGAGACCTATTCTGCACAACTCCAAAAGTCCTGGAACTTCACGGGAGCAAGTTTCAGAATATATAAAAAATATTGGGCGAAAGAAGTACCAGAGGGGCGCCCCCTACCTCGTGGGCCCCTAGCAGCCCTCTGATGCCCATCTTCTGCTATATGAGGTATTTCGTCGAGGAAAAAAATCATAAGCTAGCTCACGGGACGAAACTCCGCCGCTACGAGGCGGAACCTTGGGGGAACCAATCTAGGGCTTCGGCGGAGCTGTTCTGTCGGGGAAACTTCCCTCCGGGAGGGGGAAATCATCACCATCGTCATCACCAATGATCCTCTCATCGGGAGGGGGTCAATCTCCATCAACATCTCCACCAGCACCATCTCATCTCAAACCCTAGTTCATCTCTTGTATCCAATCTTTGTCCCGAAGCCTCAGATTGCTACCTGTGGGTTACTAGTAGTGTTGATTACTCTTTGTTGATGCTAGTTGGTTTATTCGGTGGAAGATCATATGTTCAGATCCTTTATGCATATTAATACCCCTCTGATTATGAACATGAATATGTGTGATTAGTTATGTTTGTTCCCGAGGACGTGGGAGAAGTCTTGCTATAAGTAGTCATGTGAATTTGGTATTCGTTCGATATTTTGATGAGATGTATGTTGTCTTTCCTCTAGTGGTGTCATGTGAACGTCGACTACGTGACACTTCACCATTGTTTTGACCTAGAGGAGGGCATTGGGAAGTAATAAGTAGATGATGGGTTGCTAGAGTGACAGAAGCTTAAACCCTAGTTTATGCGTTGCTTCGTAAGGGGCTGATTTGGATCCATATGTTTCATGCTATGGTTAGGTTTACCTTAATACTTCTTTTGTAGTTGAGGATGCTTGCAATAGGGGTTAATTATAAGTGGGATGCTTGTCCAAGGAAGGACAGTACCCAAGCACCGGTCGACTCACATATCAAATTATCAAAGTACTGAACGCGAATCATATGAACGTGATGAAAACTAGCTTGACGATAATACCCATGTGTCCTCGGGAGCGCTTTCCTTTATATAAGAGTTTGTCCAGGCTTGTCCTTTGCTACAAAAAGGATTGGGCCATCTTGCTGCACCTTATTTACTTTTATTACTTGTTACACGTTACAAACTACCTTATCACAAAACTATCTGTTACCGATAATTTCAGTGCTTGCAAAGAATACCTTACTGAAAATTGCTTATCATTTCCTTCTGCTCCTCATTGGGTTCGACACTCTTACTTATTGAAAGGACCATGATAGATCCCCTATACTTGTGGGTCATCACATAGCAGCAGCAATTGTATGCCGGGCGCCAGTATACAGTTGTTGTACAAGAGTGTAGACAACTTTAAGCCGGATGCGCATATCTGAGCCAAACTTGGAACTCTGAGAACCTGCACCAGTAAATTTATTGATAAGGCGACATATAATTTATAATATGTTTATGCAAGGGGATCATATTTCCTACTTACCAAAGATGGCTGACGACATATTATTGATCTGTTGCCTTAAACCGAACAACTCGTCAGTCACCGGTTTAAGTGTAGCTTCAGCATCCTCTGCTCTCTTCAATAGAGCCGCCTTTTTGGTCTCCCAGCCATCTTTGACAGTGTTGAAGTTTTGCTTCAGCTGCTCAATGTTTTCTAAAGCAGCCTTCAGTTTTGATTTGGCCTTGGATGTCTCAGATTGCTGAGTTTTAATATTGGCTTTCAGATCATTGAGCTGCGAATCCTTCTTGTTCAGTTCAGCCTGCGATATAGACAAACATGGAAGATATTATGAGCATGATTATTTTTTGAAAGTCCCAAGCACAATACAAGTATTTTCCTTGGCACTTGGTGGCTAATGTCCATTGCTCTTATGAATTTTTTGATGTCCCAGGCATAATACAACTATTTTCCTTGGCACTTGGGGGCTAATGCCTATTGTTCTTTTCAAAGACAAATTTATATGATGACCCGGGTATAATGATACGATCCGGTTTATCAAGGTGATATGTTGAAGTGTGGATTTTTCAATGTTTATAAGGCCCGATTTAACTATACCAGTTAAATCGACCCTTGGGGGCTACAGATGCGAAGTTCATTTCTTATACTTAAAGTCCCGGCTTAACTTAATGATTTAAGCCGGCCCTTGGGGGCTACTAATGATGATGTTCAGTTTCTTTATGATAGTTGGAATGTCTACATCATATTCAATCCTATCATATCCAATAGACTTGGCGGCTGATAGACATATGATTATGAAGAGAATAGTGATTGGATTACCTCATAGCATTCCTTCATCAAATTGATTAAGCCGGCTTCAAAATCACGGCTGGTGTATAGGCGGTTCAAGTAACTAGAGTGGATGTCTTGGGCACTGAACTGGGCATAGCTCTCTATGTCTACCTTCCACTTGCGTTTATCATCAGCGGAAATTTCTTCCTTGGCGCTGTGCTTGGATAAGATAGTGGGGTTACCCGGTGCTATGTAACCAACCCAGTGACAACGACGACGTCAGTCTTCTCTTCAGTAGGCTTAGCTGGGCTTGGCGGTTTAGAAATGGCCAGCTCAACATCCATATGGTCTACGGAGATTTCATGGTCTTCTGGTGGCGGGTCGTCAATGATAGCTTCAGCAATTGGGTTAGAAGATCCGTGCTGTTGTTTTTCCGGCTCAGACAGATTGGAGTCGTCAGCCGGCTTGTTCAATTTCGCCTTTTTATTGGGTTTAGCCTGGCCACTGAGAATAAGAAAAACACAGATGTCAGCATATCAATCAAGTATAAAGTTTGATGGATTAAATATACCCTTAACCAGGCACAGTCTTGAAGGTTGGGATGTTAGTCCCTATTGAGTCGCCGGAGGAGGAAAGAGACGTTCCCTGATAATTTGAATCAGACGGATTAAGAGGTTAACGGGAAAGACCCGCCTTGGGATAATCTAAGTCAAAAATGTTTGAAACCTCTGGTCGACGTTTTTGAGGTGCTGGGGTGTTGGGTAAGCCAGCGGATAACACTCCGCCGCCACTGTTCCCGGTTGTGCGGCGAGCTTCATGTTGCTGCTTCTTCAAAAGAAAGTTGGGATCCAAGTGAGCTAAAGGGTGAGAAAATCTTACTTTCCGGATTGCTTGTCGAGTTTACTATGTTGGCAGAGGTCCTGAGCCAGAGGAAAGAATAATTACCTCTGCATCACCTGCATGGCTGGCCTCCGCCTCATCCTGATAATAGTCATTGTCAATAAGATGTACAAAAAACGAGCCAAGGGAATCAAGTTCTACCTCCGACTCGTCATCATCATCTTTTTCATCCAAGTTGAATAAATCGGTAGTGTTGGATTCCTTCTTAGTAGGCCTTTTGGTGGCCTTAGTATTTGTCCAGGTCATCTTTGACTTTTTGGGCAATTTCTTGTCCCAGAAGGATGAGCCGGTCTGTAAACATCAAATGAGTACGAGCAAGACAACTGAAAATATGAGTTAAGTATGAGCTGGAGTTAAACTTACAGCTGGCGGCTTATTCAGAATACAGAAAGGACTCAGTACGAATTGACTACAATCCTCCAAGCTCTCAATCAATAGAGTCTTGGTCATGTTGTTGATGTCTTCTTCAGTTATCTTGATCTGACAATGGCGAGGAGGATCTGTTGAATCACCAGTATACTCACATATTAAACCAGGCCAGATGCTTAGAGGTAATATTCTCCAGGCGACCCAGCAGCGAACTAGATCGATCCCGGTCAAGCCGTTGGCCATCAGAGCCCAGATCTATGCAAAAGTTGGCACACATTTCGTCCGTTCTGCTATGGTGATACGGTCCGGAAGAGGATGTCTGCTACTGAACCGGCTGGCGCGGTAACTAGGTAGGGGATTTTCTCCTTCTTGTGAGGTCTCTTGGCAATAAAACCGAGTCTGGTTCCAGTCCTTGGGGTGACTGGGCAGGTTAGCAGCAGGGAAGATGGCCTCTTTTCAGTGTTGTATGGATATGCCGCCTAGTTCAAGGCTAGGTCCATCTGTGAATTCATTCTACCGGTTCAAATAGTAGAACTCTCTGAATAGTTCTACGGTGGGCTCCTGTTGAAGGTACACCTTGCTGAACACTTGGAAATTGCAGATATTTGAAACGGAGTTTGGTCCGATATCTTGTGGATGGAGCTTGAAGAAATGCAGCACGTCACAGAAGAATCTTGAGCCGGGAGGACTAAAGCTCCAGTCCATATGATCCATAAAAACCACCACTTCAACATCTCTTGGCTCAGGGCGAGTTTCATTACCCGGAGCCCTCCAGTGGATGGCTTCTCTCTTGGCTAGCACGCCGATCTGAACATATTCTTTCAAATCTTCCTCGGTGACCCGGGAAACAACCCAGTCGCAAGCGGTGACGGTCTTGACCATCTTCGAAAACAAAGTGCTAAATGAAGGAAACATTACCGGTTTAAGGTCATGCTATTAAAATGGATCATTGATTCGAAGGTAAGGTGCTATGAACAAATGACAAATTAAGCCGAGCGATGAACATTGAAGTATTGGCGGCTTAAATGGGGACTAATGGTACCAACCGAATTAAGGATTTTGCTGGTAAGCCGGACAGAGTCTAACAGTCAAGATATATGCTGCAGAGTTAAAATTATGTGCAAGCATGGTTAAACTAGAGATATATTGTCGGGTCAGGCAAGTTATAAAGCGTATGGTGGCAGTTTAACAATAATTTGGTGTCTTATGATAGATCATGGTTTACGGTATAAGCCGTCGTAACAGTTATGGCACTTCAATTTTATCAAGTGGGGGACAAACAGGTTTTCACAAGTTACCACTATAATTTTGGATCTGCCACAGTTTAAAAAAGCAGTAAAATTCTAGCCTAAGGTGGTGGCAGTGGAAAGGTTTGGATACCCTAATGAGATATTCTATGGAGAGGTGCTGTTCTAATAATGAAAATGGTGTTGAAACTACTTCCGCACAAGATTTATGGATTATCTAGAATAAGAGTAATCAAATTTGATGGGAACTACACAAGAAATAGCAAGAACACCGGCGAACAAGCCTGAACCCTAAAAGCAGATCTGAAGTTGAGGAAGAGAAGCACTTACAGTTGCAGATGGGCTGTGGTGGCTTGCCGGAGTTCTCTAGTCCGATCAGGTTGATGCAGCTGCGTGCAGTGATGCGGCGGTCGGAGGTCGCGGCGGCGGAGCTTAAGCGCTGGTGCGGCCGTGCGGACGAGTAAGATGAAGGAGGAAACGAAGGAGAAAATGAAAAAGACCCCCTGCCCCTATTTATAACGGGGTGGCTGCAAGGCATGCGCGGGAATCGAGGGGGACGAAATCATTATATGGCTATATGGACGCCTTGATTCTCGGGACATTTATTAAGATAAGGATCAATTAAGATGTTCTGGGCCACGTGTAAAGTTAATGTGAAATGACATCATGGCGGCTTAAGATAATTCTGTGAGCTGACGTCATGGCGGTTTATAGCAAGGTTTATCAAATAAAGGTGATGCAAGATTTTGTCAGGTCAGGTATTGAAGATTGACATGAACAAGGTCAAATCAACCTGGGCCTAATGTTGGGGATATGACTATTGGGTATGAACCGCCCAGGAGGCCCGGGTCATACCACTGGTGGTTTACCAATGAAGATGGCGGATCATATGAGCCCATTGATGGTCCAAGGCCCATAAGAGACTTAAGGCCCGAAGGATGAACCGCCATGTACGTATGACTTGTGTTGTAAGGCATGTGTAGTTAGTCACCGAGCCGGACACATTGTGTATGAGCCGGCTAGGACTCTGTGAACCGCCGGGCGTCAACCTGTGTATATAAAGGGACGACCCGACGGCGGCTTAGGGCAAGAAACAAGAGATCGAGAACTGGTCAAGCGTTTTCGCTCCCTGGTGATCGAAACCCTAGCAATACAATCCCAAACTAGATCATCATAAGGGGACAAACCAGTATAAACTCTCCGTGTCCTTTGTCCCGTTTAACCCCTTCAAGCTAACCAAGCTGCGATGGCCCTGCAACTAAGTCCTTCTGTTAGGACATCTGCCGTGACAATTCCACGACTCTACCGATGTTTTAGTTGAGAGAATTTTTGAACTTAATGATAATTTTGCAATACAAAAAAGGGAGCAGGTTTCTCTCTAGAAAATAAGCTCATGACTTTTTGCCAAAAGAATGCTTATAATGATGAGTTGATCATACAATACGAGGGGCCGAAGGAGGAGCCAATTCCTCCCGGACGTGATCTCAGGGATCCTTACCCTATTAAATTTAGCCATCTTGATTATTTTTGCATACCACAAAGAAACCTTGCTACTGAACGAAGGGATTATGAGATGAGCATACGTGATATGACTTATTATTATTATTATAGCAATACCTAGATCTTTGTTTTTATGCCTAGCTAAGGGCGTTAAACAATAGCGCTTGTTGGGAGGCAACCCAACTTTATTTTTGTTCTTTTTTGGGGTTCTGTTTTGCAATAAATAATTCATCTAGCCTCTGGTTAGATGTGGTTTTGTGTTTTAATTAGTGGTTGTGCCACGTAAGACCTTTGGGATGGCTTACAGTGATAGTTGATTTGATCTTGCTAAAAATAGAAAATTTTGTGCCCAGGAAAACAATTCTCATTTTTAACAGAAGCGTGATAAAATATTGATTATTTTTGCAGAAGATTTAGATACAAACTTCCTAGGTTGTCCTAATTTTTAAGAATTTTTGTAGTTACAGAAGTATTCGAGAGTTACAGATTGCTACAGACTGTTCTGTTTTTGACAGATTCTGTTTTCTATGTGTTGTTTGCTTATTTTGATGAATCTAGGGGTAGTATCGGGGTATGAACCATGGAAAAGTTGGAATACAATAGATATTACACCAATATAAATAAAGAATGAGTTCACTACAGTACCATCAGTGGTTATTTTATTTTCTTAAACCAACGGATCTCATGAGATTTTCTGTTGAGTCTTGTGTTGTGAAGTTTTCAAGTTCTGGGTAAAGATTTGATGGACTATGGAATAAGGAGTGGCAAGAGCCTAAGCTTGAGGATTCGCAATGCACCCTAAGGTAATATTCAAGGACAACCAAGATCCTAAGCTTGGGGATGCCCCGGAAGGCATCCTGATGCGGAGCATCCCAAGGTCATCCACATGGACCTCTCATCGTGTCACCAAGTGCCTAGTGGACCCATGACACGAGCATGAGCAAGAGCTCTCAAAACCAGGTGACATATGTCCTCTCACAATTCCCCTTCAATGCACATGAGACATGGCTACTACCTCAAACAGAGACATTATGCATACTCAAGCACCGAGGAGTTAACCATAGAGAAGCTAAGGAGCAAGGAGGATCGAAGAAGGAAGACATACACAAAGATGGAGAAGAAAACGGCCAAGTCTGCACTTGCCCGAACAATCCGGACCTTCATGGCTTATTTTCACAACATGAAATGGTATTACAACTTGGAATATGTATATGTTTTGCAGTTTGATCAGTACGCGGAAGGGGTTCAAAAGAAGAAAGCTACCTTTTCACATTACAACATATTACCCCTTAATATTACTTCCGGTCCCACACAACCTATAATGGAAATACCCGCCGTCCGGATGATCCGGCCCCAGCACAGACTATCAGAACCCTGGCCCGGACGATCCGGATAAGTGGCCCCGAGACCAACAAGCCTCCCCGCGAAGCCGGCTGGTCCCAACGCCCGGATCATCCGGAACCACCCAGACGTCCGGACCACCTCCAGGTCATCTGGCCCCCCTCGACGGCTACGACACATCCGGACGATCCGGACGGCCGCCCGGATCATCTGGACCCCTGTCACCCGGATCATGCGGGCCATCATCTGGATCATCCGGACCACCACTTGCGTGTGCCTTTTGGGACGAAGCCCAAGTACCCTTTCGTCCATCGAGCATATATAAATGACTCCACCTCCACTTTTCTAGGGTTATCAAAGGATTGTGTTTTTTGAGAGATAGACCTTTGCTCATCCACTTGTTTACTTCTCCATTGGAGTCCACGACCTCTTTGAAGAAGATCCCCCAAGCAGATTCAAGACCCCTCATGAGAAGATCCCCTTAAGACCTCCTCACGGAGAAGAACTTGCTACTTGTATCGTCCTTTGTTGATCGTGGATCGTGTATCTCTTTGTGTTTCGAGGATCTAGCACATGTGTAATCAAATCTTCTGGGTTTGAGTGATTCCTCTCGTGTTTTCCCCTCATGTTCTTCATGTTCTTCACGGGATCAGCTCCAATCATGAAAGATCGGGAATCTAGGGTTCTACCCTACATCATCTTGGTATCATGATCCACGTTGATCATGATTTTGGAGCCTTCCATCTTTGTTTTCTAGCCTAACTTTGTTGATTTAGTCCTAATTTCAAAAATCCCCACAAAAATAACCCCCAAATTTGTTGGTGATTTGTTGGTATGATGAAGCTTTGTTGATTTTGATCTGTGGATTCTTTGTGATGCAAGTGGATCTTACCTTTCCCCGCCATCTCCACCTCGAAATCATTCCACAATCTAGGAAATCCTCGAAATTTGCTCCGCTTTCGAGTTCATCCCGATCCATACCCGTGCGCTGTTGACCTGCCTGGATCATCCGGACCCTGACCCGGATCATCCGGATGAGCCCGGATCATCCGACTCCTAGCCCGGATAATCCGGCTTCCCCTGACGAAACTGCATTTCTGTAGTTTTTCTTTGCCACCACTTCCACCACCGCCTACCCATTTCGACCAGTACCACCTAACTTCCGCCAGACCCTCGACATATCCAAAGATAGCACTGCTTTCCGCTACCAGCATTTTACTTTGGTTTTGAGAATTTGAGTTGTAGTTCATCGTTTCCTAGGGTGTTTTAGCTAACTAGGAACAGTTCATCACCTCCGCTCATCTTCGACACTGACTCGTCATTGACAACAACCGCTCATCCATTTTGACACCCTTGACCATAAGCAAGGATGGTAACCTCGACGACACTTTGTGTACTCCTTGCCATTGCATTGATAACCCCATAGCCCATTTTGCGTACCTTTCCTATCGAGACTAGCCATTTGAGTATTGCCGGCAATGTTACTCGTGCACATTAGTGATCATTGCTTATATTATCATCTTGGTGTCTGTATCTTGGTATCATCTCTTGTGTCACAAGGTTGTCATAGTATACACACAATTGCTAGCTTGGTTCATGAAGTTTTGCATAAGTGGCCATCAAAAGAGAAAGAGCCAAACAAGCTTTTAAGCAAAAGAGAAAGATAAGAAAAGAGCTTTTAAGCACGAACCATAGCATCATACTACATTAAGATTTTCATACTCGATCATCTTGGATCATACCACCGAAATGTCATACATATAACATAGTTGGGATAGAAGTCGTTGCATTTTTGCTTTGTAGGTTGTGCACAAGTCTCGTATCCGCCTACTGAGCAATCGTGCTAGCGTCTCTCTAGTGTTGTGCAACAAGAGCATTTTCCGTGGATTCCACATTTGACCTCATTTTTGGTTGCATTACCCCATCTATCTTTCCCCATGTGTGTTCCCATTTGACACATTTTTCTATTGGTCTAGTTGTTGCATTTATGAATTTGCGAATCTTTGTCAACATTATCGAGTCTTACTCACAATTGCATCAAATTTTGTGCCACCATCCTCACCAAGCTACACCAAAAGGGCCTTATTTGTGTAGGTGTGAGAAACGACAAGAATTGGTACCAATTATGCTATTTCCTTGCTATACTATTGAGTGATCATTGATCCATCTTCAACTTCGGTCAAGGTACACTTGGTATAGTTCTTCTCTTTCTCCCACTCACATATTTGCTTGGAATGATGGACAGGACAAGTTCTTCTACTAACCCACTCTTCCTCGAGCAAGATGATGACTCGAACACCTACGTCACCAAGAACCACCTCTACGGTGCACAACGAGCTTTGCATCAAGAATGACAAGCATTGAGTGAACGCATCGACAATATCGCCACCGACTGGCGCCTCTCTGATCAACGTACAAGAGACTACTTCGACAACAAGCTAGACGAACAAAAACAAGAGAACAATGCAAGAATGGATGAGATACGTGCCTTGTTGGTCAACCGCTCTTCTACCACTTCGACCTACTCAAGAAGGAGCCGCTCGAGTTGACACTCCAACGACACCATCTCCGTCTCAAGTACAACGACATCGAACACTCTTCGTCGAGCCACGCGACAAAACCGTCAAGAAAACTGAAATCCTTTACACGGAACCGATCCTCGAGAGCAACTCCTAGTGCAAGAAAATCGACATCGTCAAAATAAAGCTACTCTCATGCAAGCACAAGAAAGGCAACGCCTATGTCAGCAAGAGGAAGAGCGAGCGCGCCAACACCAAGAAGAGCAAGACGCTAAAGCGCTCCGTCTACAACAACAACAGTGTGAGGCCCAAGAACTTGAGGTGCAACATGCCCTCCATGACACAATTCCCGCCATCGCCGACCGCAACGGTTAAATGTGCGAGCAACAAGAAGCACTTCACGATGAAGTTCAAGAGAGGGCTGATATGTCTCCAATGTATCTATAATTTTTGATTGCTCCATGCTATTATATTATCTGTTTTGGATGTCAATGGGCTTTATTTTATGCTTTTATAATTATTTTTGCGACTAACCTATTAACCGAAGGCCCAACCCAGATTGCTATTATTTGCCTATTTCAGTGTTTCGTAGAAAAGGAATATCAAACGGAGTCCAAACGGAATGAAACCTTCGGGAACGTGATTGTTTGAACAAACGTGATCCAGAGGACTTGGAGTGGACGTCAGGCAATCAACGAGGCGGCCACGAGGCAGGGGGCGCGCCTACCCGCCCTGGGCGCGCCCTCCACCCTCGTGGGCCCATTGTTGCTCCACCGACCTAGTTCTTCCTCCTACATATATCCATATACCCCGCAAACATCCAGGAGCACCACGAAACCCTATTTCCACCGCCACAACCTTCTGTACCCAAGAGATCCCATCTTGGGGCCTTTTCCGGAGCTCCGCCGGAGGGGGCATTGATCATGGAGGGCCTCTACATCAACTCCATGGCCCGTACGATGATGTGTGAGTAGTTTACTTCAAACCTTCGGGTCCATAGCTAGTAGCTAGATGGCTTCTTCTCTCTCTTTGGATCTCAATACAAAGTTCTCCTCGATTCTCTTGGAGATCTATTCGATGTAACTCTTCTTTTTGCGGTGTGTTTGTCGAGATCCGATGAATTGTGGGTTTATGATCCAGTTTATCTATGAACAATATTTGAATCTTCTCTGAATTTTTTTATGTATGATTGGTTTATCTCTGCAAGTCTCTTCAAATTATCAGTTTGGTTTGGCCTACTAGATTGATCTTTCTTGCAATGGGAGAAGTGCTTAGCTTTGGGTTCAATCTTGCGGTGCTCGATCCCAGTGACAGAAAGGGAAACGACATGTATTGTATTGTTGCCATCGAGGATAAAAAGATGGGGTTTATATCATATTGCATGAGTTTATCCCTCTACATCATGTCATCTTTCTTAAGGTATTACTCTATTCTTATGAACTTAATACTCTAGATGCATGCTGGATAGCGGTCGATGTGTGGAGTAATAGTAGTATATGCAGAATCGTTTTGGTCTACTTGTCTCGAACGTGATGCCTATATACATGATCATGACTAGATATTCTCATAATTATTCACTTTTCTATCAATTGCTCGACAGTAATTTGTTCACCCACCGTAATACTTATGCCATCTTGAGAGAAGCCACTAGTGAAACCTATGGCCCCCGGGTCTATCTTCCATCATATTAATCTACCGTTATTTCCATTACCGTTTATTTTGCAATCTTTACTTTCAATCTATATCATAAAAATACCAAAAATACTTATCTTATTATTATCATCTCTATCAAATCTCACTCTTGCAAGTGGCCGTGAAGGGATTGACAACCCCTTTATCGCGTTGGTTGCGAGGTTCTTATTTGTTTGTGCAGGTATGAGGTGACTCGTGCGTGGTCTCCTACTGGATTGATACCTTGGTTCTCAAAAACTGAGGGAAATACTTATGCTGCTTTACTACATCACCCTTTCCTCTTCAAGGGAAAACCAACGCAGTGGTTAAGAGGTAGCGAGAAGGATTTCTGGCGCTGTTGCCGGGGAGATCTACGCCAAGTCAAGACATACCAAGTACCCATCACAACTCTTATCCTATGCATTACATTATTTGCCATTTGCCTCTTGTTTTCCCCTCCCCCACTTCACCCTTGTCGTTTTATTTGCCCTCTTTTCCTTTTGCCCCCTTTTTCCGTTCCCCTTCTCTTTTTCAATTTGCCTCTTTTGCTTCTTTGCTTCTTTGCTTGCGTGTTGGATTGCTTGCTTGTCACGATGGCTCAAGATAATACTAAATTGTGTGACTTTGCCAATACCAACAATAATGATTTTATTAGCACCCCGATTGCTCCTCTTACCGATATTGAATCTTGTGAAATTAATACTGCTTTGCTGAATCTTGTCATGAAAGATCCGTTTTCTGGCCTTCCTAGTGAAGATGCCGCTACCCATCTAAACAACTTTGTTGATTTGTGTCATATGAAAAAGAAGAAAGATGTGGACAACGATATTGTTAAACTTAAGCTATTTCCGTTTTCGCTTAGGGATCGTGCTAAAGCTTGGTTTTCGTCTTTGCCTAAAAATAGTATTGATTCATGGAATAAGTGCAAAGATGATTTTATCTCTAAGTATTTTCATCCCGCTAAGATCATCTCTCTTAGAAACGATATTATGAATTTTAAGCAACTTGATCATGAACATGTTGCACAATCTTGGGAGAGGATGAAATTAATGATACATAATTGCCCTACACATGGTTTGAATTTATGGATGATTATACAAAAAATTTATGTCGGATTGAATTTTGCTTCTAGAAATCTTTTAGATTCGGCCGCGGGAGGCACTTCTATGGAAACCACTTTAGGAGAATCTACCAAACTCCTAGATAATGTTATGGTTAATTATTCTCAATGGCACACTGAAAGATCTACTAGTAAAAAGGTGCATTCAATTGAAGAGATTAATGTTTTGAGTGGAAAGATGGATGAACTTACGTAATTGTTTGCTAATAAGAGTGCTCCTACTGATCCTAATGATATGCCTTTGTCTACTTTGATTGGGAATAATAATGAATCTATGGATGTGAATTTTGTTGGTAGGAACACTTTTGGTAATAACGCGTATAGAGGTAATTTTAATCCTAGGCCGTTTCCTAGTAATTCCTCTAATAATTATGGTAATTACTACAATAATTCTTATGGAAATTATAATAACATGCCCTCTGATTTTGAACCTAGTATTAAATAATTTATTACTTCACAAGAGAGTTTCAATGGTTTGATTGAAGAAAAAATGCTTAAGATTGATGAGTTGGCTAGGAACGTGGATATAATTTCTCTTGATGTTGATTCTTTGAAACTTAGATCTATTCCACTTAAGCATGATATCCATGAGTCTCTCAAAGCCATGCGCATTTCCATTCACTACAAAACAAAAATACACTTCCGTGATGATACGTGTTTGTCACAGTAGGTCGCGTTTTTTGTCATGCATGTACATCCATGACAAATTCATGACAGAATCAAGATAGTCATACCTGTGCTGTCGTAGAAGTGTTCCATGACATTACCAAAATTATCATCACGGAAGTGTCCACTTCCATGACGATAAATCACATATCACAGAAGTGCTTTCGTCAAGGGTGACCGACACATGGCATCCACCGTAACGGAATGCCGTTAAGCTATCGGGTCGGGTTTTGGATCCGATAACCCGTTAACAGCCCCGACCAATGGGGATTTTCCACGTGTAAAATCATCATTGGCTGGAGGAAACACGTGTCGGCTCATCGTTGGGACATATGTCATCCACTCATTGGACAAAAGGCACCTAGGATACGTCGACAGGTGGCAAGGCCCAACAGAGGCCCATTCCTGTGAAAAGGCCGGCCCGTTTGACTTGGTCAAAAGGTGGCGGGCTGGCCCATGGAAAGCTTGTTAACGGCCTGTTCGCATATAGCCCATTTACAGCCCGCTAACCCAAGGCCCGTTACACCCTATCCGAATTAGGCCCAGTAGCGTCATTTGGGCCATCCAATATGATTCCAGCCCGTTTTCACTTCTGGCCCATGTATGGCCCATGACATCTTTCGGCCCATATGAGGCCCTATGTAACTCTTGGCCTATTAACGGCCCGTGGTGAAACTGGCCCGTAATGAACAGTGTATCACTTTATACCCATTAACGGCCCGTTATTCCGTTGGGCCGTTTCCAGCCCATGTTATCTTTCGGCCTTCTCAGAGCCCATTTATTCTTGGGCTCATTTCCAGCATTCATTTACTTACGACCCGTTACTGTCATTTTCTGCTAGTGGGCCAAATTCAGCCCGTGGTTACAGTCGGCCCATTTGTGGTCCGTTAATACGTTGGGCCGTTTTCATAGCGTCATCAAATACGGCCTATTAACGATGGCCCGTTATGGCCGGCCCATGAACGGACGATTCCAACTCTAGCCCGTTTACGGCCATAATGCGGACTGTTATTGGCCATGTTTGGCCAATCGATCATACGGCCCGTATAAGGCCCATTGATGATACGGCCCGTAGAAGGCCATTGTTTCTACGACCCATAGAAGGCCTACTATTTCTACGGCCCGTAGAAGGCCCACTGTTTCTACGGCCCGTAGGAGGCCCAGTGTCACTACAGTAAATATTAGCCCATGGTTATTGTGGCCTAGTTTTAAAAAATAGGTTATTGCAGCCACTGGTTAACCGTGGAAAAAGAACTACAATGACTACAAGCAAAAAAATAAACAAGATAACAAGGAAATAAATAAGCAAGCAACTAACGCTAGGCTATCACGGCTATTACACATATTACATCCACTGGGCATCAAAGTTCGCCACCAGTGCAAATATAGGGAACAAAGCAGCATATCATATACACTGGCCGTCAAAATTGGCCACCAGTGCAAATAAACGCGGCATCATAACAAGAGCATAACTGAAACACCTTCAGAAGAGCTTAAGAAACGTTATGCTGGCAATAAGCTTAGCAAGCTGATTAGCTTTGTCCTGTTTGGCGCTAAAATCCTCCAACGCTTGCTGTTGCACCAGAAAGTATGCATCTGAATGCTCCAGGGACTTCCGCAGTCCTTCCGCTTCTTGTCGCAACACAGCTAAACGATGTCTTTCAGCTTGTAGTTGAGACTCAAGAAACCGAACTGATTCAGACAGTGAGTTTGAATAGCTTGTTCAAGCGGTAGTGGCCCATAACTCCAACACTAAACCAAGACAGGATGTGTCACTATCCTGAACCTTATCTGCATTACTTCCTTTACCGTTGCTTAATAAGGCACTCTTCCCCAATATTCTGTCAGCATTCTAAAAGAAGAAACAAGTAGACACATAACAAGTTTAGCATGTACTAGTATATGAAACTCATTTCGGTGAACCAGTTCATTAGTAAGGTGGACATAATTAAACTACCAAGTCTTCTATTGCCAAGTACTAGTACATAATAAAAGCATCAAACAAACATATATCTATGTCCTATGGTAGCAATGGAATCTTAAATTAGAACAGTTGTTCTGCAGGTTTAGGCACTTGTTCTACATCAACAGAGAACAGTAAGACGCAAGAATATAATACTTAAAAATAGAAAATGAGCTCATAGACCTTACCACATTCTTGGTTCGGGACCAGTACAGAACAAGGCGTTCCCAGTCATCGTCCAGTAAATGTGTCTCAGGAGAACGTAAGGGAATTTGATGAGTTGCCGGTGAAGTACGTTTTCTTCAGGTAATTCCGATACTGCCACCAAGCATTCTTGAAGATAGCAGAGGTATTAGCACAGGTTACCTGATCCTGAGTTTCCAAATCGGTCCTTCTCTATAGAGAAAAATGCGAAAATTTGTTGTATTATAACCATCATGGAGGTAGGATGTATGGGACGAAGCAAAGTAATTGCCATGAATAACATTACTTACACATAACTCCTCGACAAACACCTGCAACTGGCATGCATGACTTAGGAACACGCTTGTCCAAAATGTAGGGTGTGTTACAAAAGTACCCCCCACCGATTTGAACTAGCGGCCCTTTCGGCTCAGGGTTAGAAGGGGGATTCCGCGTGTCGGGATTTGGCAGCTGGAGGGAGTTTTCACGCGCGTTGTAATTTCGGGATAGCAAGGCGCGGGTTGTGAAGGCGCCAGTTTTGGGAGCACGATATCTGAATTTTCGGGATATAACAAGACGCGGGTTGAATTTTAGGGACAAGCCTAACATGTAGTAATATTGTACTTGTACGTACCAAATCAATTCGCACTTCCCTCAACCAAAAAGAAAACGAAAAAAATAAAACTATTCACACCACACAAAGAGTGAGTCTTGCCCCGTTTTACTATACAAATGCTATTCAAAGCTACTCCCTCCTTCCATCTATATAGGGCCTAATGCGTTTTTCGATGCTAACTTTGACCAAATATTAGAGCAATGATATATGACATGCAACTTACACAAAGCACACTATTAAATTCGTCTATGAAAGGTTCTTTCAATGATATAATTTTCACATTGTGCATGTCATGTACTATTAATCTTGTGAATAGTCAAAGGCGGTCTTAAAAATCTCATTACACCCTATATAGATGGAAGGAGGGTGTCTGAATCCATGTTATGTCCGATTAAATTTTTTCGTTTGCTGTATAATGCATGTAACCTAATCATACCAACATTTTAGTGCATTCCAAATGTCTATACTACCGCTGCAATTCGAACTAAATTTGAATTCGTTTCTCTATTTCAATAAGAATCTACAATCATGATTGTTGCCAACTTCAACCATCATAGTTTCCTTGCTATCCGCCAGATATAAATCAGACGGCCTATAATGCAGGATGGCAGGCACACCATCATCAACAAATCCGTTTTTTTAGAAGAGTAGAGATAAAATATATTAAATGTAGTATACCATGTTCATAACCACACCATGTGTATCACTATTATATATATTCACACATCCGACGGTTTGAAACACTATGATAAATTCTTCAAATATCCGAATTCACTTTTTATAATGAAGTATATATGATCTCTATTCGTATTTTACACCCACACAACCCTCTTATCTTTGTGGCTAGTGCTAACTTTCTCTTGTGCTTGCACACGCCCGCATCCCTCTCACCCTCCCTCAGCATTCTCTAGCTCCATCGCGCAAATTCGTCTTTTCACTTTAGGTCGTTCACCCACGGTGTGTGTAGCCCCCAGCTCCTTTACGGCACACATCGATCGATATGCCTCTCTAGCCAGGTGTGCCTAGCACAAACACAAAGCTTCCCCTCTTCTCTTGTCACCGTCCATGCCTCACTCCCACCACTCTTTTCATCATTCTCGTACTCGCACACTCCTCCCCCCTTGATATAGTATGCCTCTCATACCACCTCCTACATGCATCCCTCTCTCTCTCTATCCTTCTCCTCGTGCCTCATTTGCTTCTAACACACACACATGCATGTATACCGATCGATCTCCCAACATATACCTAGATCGACATTAACTACCCCCATCGATCGACGTACCTCACAAGTTATGTCTCTCTTTCTCTTACAAAGGGCGATTGATCTTCCTATGTAGTTACGTCTACTTACCACAGCCACATCGCCCCCCCCCCTCATCATTTGTCATGCCTCCTGACCCGTCTCTCACACGCACATGCACAGACAACAAGCAGCCATCTACTCTCTTATTGATATTGCGGGTGTGCCCTCCGTTTGTCTAGCAAGCCTATCCCGCCATTTGTTAGAAGCAACTCCACTACCACCCCCTCCAACACTCTAGCTCTGTCTCTCTCCCAACCTTATTCATCTGCTGCACATATGCATGGATGCCGATCGATCTCCCTTAGTACATGAGGCAGATCGATCTCCTTAATACATGAGGTAGGCCTCTCTCCTCCTCCACACATATACCAGCCATTGTACCTCTATAGTTAATTGGGCCTCCCTCTTCCCCCACCACACACCGATAGTCGAGCGCTGCAGGTAGGTATCCATGCCACAGAGACAAACTGCACATGTCCCATCTCACGTTCCAGTAGGCCAGCCACTCTATATGTTTGACGTGGGCACATACAAATTTGATGGCACTCTTTATCGATCGCGCGTGCGTGCACACACACACACATCATCCCTCTCTTCGATTCTATGGACACCTCAAGCCGATGATACCTCCACTCTCTTCTCGTGGATCGCCCCCTCTATATATATGTTATATCCAGGACTCTATTTCACACACATTGCATATGTTAAATTTTTTGA
>NC_041380.1:249811428-249819949 GCF_002162155.2 Triticum dicoccoides | reverse complement strand
CAAGAACCCACACACTATATCTCTCCAGGTTTGTATCTCTCTCACACAACCCCACATAGGTTGTGTACGTATACAAGAAGAGAATAGGTGCACCGTGCACATACTCACGCTTCGTGCCCAGCCACACCCGCATGGGTACATGGTGGAGCTCATTTCTCCGCAGAAGCTGAATTTGTTTTTGAAAAATCAAGTGGCCAGAGACTCGAAAACTTATTTGCCAATTAGTGACTTGTCAGGGCGGTGGATTTTAGTTTGTACGATAATGCTGCATCCACCTAAAGTAACGAAAGTTCTTACGTAAACTTCCTAGTAATTCCCTCTTCGTAGGTGCAGCATTACTCCTAACATTTGTAATATCAGTTTGAAACTTGTAATATTGCCGTGTCCTATTCCTGTGTTTTCAAAATCCCACGAATCAAATAGGTCCTGAGTTGGTGATGATGTTGTGCCTCCCATCTTTCACCAATAGCCGTCGGATCTAGATCTGACGCATACAAACCAAGCTTCTTCATTTTTGCAAAAAGATGCCCGCACTTGTTCCATATTTACAAACAACTCCTTGTCTCTCACAATCAGCCTCATCTCCTCACCACCACATCTAGGAGTAGAAGGCCGTGGAAAAATCTGGCGCGATGGCCGCTGCCGGAGCCGTCCACCCCCAATCTTGGTGTTCCGTGCAATGCACGGGCATCTACGCACGGGAAATTATGTCGAACAGGGCTAGTTGTAAGCAGGCTAGCTCTACAGCCATGATGATAGTGACTGCAGATGGTGAGGCTGACTATGGTATGCCGAACACGGCACCTATACTCAGGTGTCGTCTCCAGCGCAGGGTCTTGTCACTTCACTGTGAGGAGCAGTACGTAATAATTTGACCAACGGATATTCACTGTGAGGAACTGCCTTTGGGTGAATGACATGTGGCCCCAAGGGGTGGCTGGCCCACTTATCATACAGCCAAAGGCAGGTGCAGTAGAGGGCCGAGGAGTAGTACGAAACCCTACACACCTACGCACGCTAACCTAGGGCTGAGTGATCACTCGAATCGCAAGATCAGTTGACTAGAAGCTACGCTAGACCCATGGAGGTGATGAGCGCGAGCATCAGCTGGCTGTGCCAGATGGTCCACGACGCCGGCCTGCGGCCCGGCACCGAGGAACGTCTCCAGGTAGTATTGCTTGAGGCCGGCAGGGCGAGGGGCCGCTTGGACGACAGCTTCGTCTCCTTGTTCGACGAGGTCCTCGTCGGTTTCCTCGACAAGTTCACCGTCGTCAAGAAGCTTGTGGACGACTTTGATGTAAGCCTCCAGCCGACGCGCCCAGGCTCTGCGATGCCCGCCACCCTCAACGGCCACTATGGTAACAACCTCTTCGATGCACTGGTGGCCTTGCGACTGCCCGCCGTCGCGCTGGAGAATGTCCACCTCGAGGTCGCGCTCGCCGCGCAGCGCCTGGCGCAGCAAGACACCATCGACATAATCACCCACGTCTATGTGTCGGCAAAAGGAGGAAGAACCTGACCAAATCTTCGGTTCTGCTCTCGGATTAGACTAGTTGTGCTAACTTAAATTTTTTATTGTGTACTCCCTCCGTTCCAAATACTTGACTTCCATTTGTCCAAAAATGGATGTACCTATATACTAACACATGTCTAGATACATATATATTTTGACAAATAGAAGGCATGTATTGTGTGACGGAGGGAGTAGAATGGATGCAAGTTTTTGTATTGGGAAGAAGAGTACATCCATATATTGATAGAGCGCAATTTAGTAGATGTTCTATCACTTTTAGCTAGCACAGAGGCTAGAGATGAGATTAGTGCACTTGTTGATACTCCTACTAGAATAGAGGCTAGACATGAGACTAGATGCGAGGAAGCAATGTCTACTTCTTTACACTCGAAGAAGAAAGAAGCACGCAAGATCGAGCCTCCGCAGATCAACAATGAATGCATCGAGAAGGCACTAATACAACTTACATGAGTAGTAAAAGTATTCTTGTGGTTCTTGTTTTCTTTGGTCTTGCTTTTCTAGTAAAAAATTATCATTGGAGTTCGTGCAAAACGGAGGTGCGTTTGGGGTCGTGCGTTGGAGTTGGCCTTACAAGTGGGACCGCAGTTAAGGAAACCGACTATCGGCAAACCCCCACCTCACCTGCCGCCGGATGGCTGAAGTTAGAGAAACGATGAGGTTGAAGAGATTGCTCTAGCACGGACTCCAAGAAATAATATGGTGTCAGATGGATGTCGTGGTGGTGGCGTGTGCCGTAATCCTGGACGTGAATGCTTGTTCTGGCCCATGCCACCCTACTACTCCTACTACTTACTCCTACTAGTATATAGTATACAGTAGTATCGAGGATTCGAGGTGCTGGTTACGTACAACGAACACACATTAACATATGGCTACAGTAAAAACACCCGCCCGACGCGCGAAGCATGTGAAGCTAGTAGAAATTTAGAGAATCGACTCGAAAGCCATTCATAAATTTAGTAAGTTTATCACATGCATATCATTTTATTACATACCATAGGTCATCAACCCACATCGACAACGAGGATACATTATAAATACTAAAGTTTTCACCACACAACAAATAACAAGCCATGAAATGAACTTCAACTCAACCATTCCGCGGCGTTGGAGACGCTTGCTTTGAACCACAAGTGATTCTCTGGGACGGGCCATCCGTTGTCAATCTGGAGACCAACGCAGGACCGATCATCCAGGCTGAAGCAGCCTACTATATCAGTACCAAGGTAGGGAACCACCCAAATGTCCGAGGTATAGACACAGTTTCTTCTCATAAATGTGTCAACAGCAGTTGGATCGCCTTTCACCATCATCGGATAGTTTTATCCAAGGAAGAGCGAGTTTTCTCCAAGACTATCAATTCTGTGCCAGGGAGAAGGAGTTGGCGCTAGCACACTTGTATCCATCCCGAATACCATGCAACGGGTGTTGGAATAGGTCCGGAGAGTGCGACCATGGGAGACACCTGCGTCCTTAGCAGTAACATCATCAGTGGGTTGTATACACACAAGAAGAGGTGATCCATCAGAATTAGTTGCCAGGCGCCACAGAGTATATGGGCGCTGCTCGTCCTCATGCTCGTGATCATCACCATCGGCATCTCCCCCTTGGTTATGAAAATTTTCAAGTATAGGTGGTGGGATGTTCACAGGACCTTGGAAACACAAGAAGAAGGTTAATTAGTAAAGGGAAACTTGCTAACCCGCATGCATGTGGAAGAAACAATTATAATTACGGTGGAAGAAAAATGTACCAAAACTACTAGGATGCCATGCAAAAACAGTGCCACGAGTGGTGGCAGCAAACACAAGGCCCTCGTATTGAATTGCATCACAATACTCATCCGTGTACAGAAACTGATTTTTGCGCAATATCCATCGAGTCGAACCACGAAGGACGGCAACAAGCTTGTCGAAGATAGCAACAACTTGATAGTTGTTGTAATTCCAAGAGCGGTTGGGAACTCGACATATTGCTATCTTCCGTAGAAGACAATCACCATGATCGTATTTGAACGTGCGTACATTACCGGTGTGCTCAACCTTTGGGCAGTGTGCTAAGATTTTTGGAAGTGGAACCCGATGACGAGTGTACACATTCACAAGTTCCCACTCGCAGTTGGACCGAATGTAAACAACCCAATCTCCATTTGCGCCCGCCCAAGCCTTGCCCTCAAGCGATGGCATCTTAACATCATAAGTATCATTATCAAGCGGCATCAACTGGCACAGGGCGAGGCCTCCGTCGTGCCGGCGCCAGTCATCAGGGTCACGGTGAAGAAGATAGGGGAGATCAAACCACTCCTTGACTCTTGGGTTCTTTGTAATGATGTTATTAGTTGAGTCGAGAATGGGCTTGAACGAACCTGCCATGCTAGCCGAGGTGATGACGTCGCACCGATCAATGAGTTCCTCCACCACATCATCTTTAAGATAGGGGCAAGAATAATAGGGTCGTTTCCGGCCTATTCCCTCCATGGAGAAGATGATCGAACAATGGCAGAAGAAAGGGTGAAGGGCTGAAGGAAAATGGAGGAGGGAGAGGAAGAGCGTGCGACAGCAGTTCCAAATCGAGAGGGAAAGGCGAAGAGTCGGTGGATGGTTGCGAGTTTGCCACGGTTCACGAAGAGGCGCCCCGGCCTACACGTCCGTTCAGAAATACTCCTACTACTCGCCGTCGTCTCACTGATATGTTGGAACGGGACCACATGTCAACGAAACATGGTGTGTAATTTCTCGTGCAAAATGCGATCTGGACGCGTTGGCCCGAGGTGTCGCATTAGTTATCGACCATTATTTTTTTAATGGTGTGTCGATCAGTTTTGAAGCACGACTAACTGGTACTGTAGGTGGAGAGGATGACAGCAGGGACCTGCCAAGGTCATGGCAGTACGCAAGCAAGTGCCTCCTTATTTCAAGCCAATAAAAAATGGCTCCTCCTAGTGGATTTCTGACATCTGGGTCCCATGCCATTGTCAACGTAGTCAATAAACGAGAGAATTGCACAATGAGCGACTGACACCAGGGACCCAGCAGCTCGCCCAGTTATTTTTGTTTTGGGTTAATTTGATAAATGCCACTCCAAATCTGGTGTATCCGAGAAATGCCACTGCAATTTCCAAACTTTGAAAAATGCCATTTCATGCCATTTCTAGTGGCATTTTTCGAAGTCTGGAGTGGCGTTTTTCAAAGTTTGCAAACTGCAGTGGCGTTTTTCAAAGTTTGCAAAAATTGCAGTGGCATTTTTCAAAGTTTGGAAATTGCAGTGGAATTTTTATGAATTGCCATAATTGGAGTGGCATTTATTTAATTTGTTTTTAAGAGGGAAGCAGGGTGTCAACTGGGCTGTGCGGGACACTCTGGCCTGTCTAGACAGCCTTTTCTTTTATGTTTACCACAGACCAGCCCAGTAGTTTTTTTTCTTTCTGAAAATGGCTAGCCTAGTTCTTTTGTGATTTGTCAAGTAAGTCGCTTTATCAGGCCTGTTGGGCTGCAAATCTTTCAAGACGAGGAGAGCTTCATTGGGCTGGCCGAGAAAATGGCCTATCAATAATGAGAAATGGGTTTTACATTTTTAAAACACATCAAACCGGCAATTATTTTCAAATATCTTTTTTTCATTTCGAGATTTTAAATTGCATTGATTTTTATGCGTGGACAATTTATTAGATTTTATATTGATATACATTTATTTTCAAAATCAGTGTGAATGTGACTCGAAATTTCGGGATTAAAAACAGTTCAGACCGCACCGACATATGCAAAATTTCGTATAATTTTTTAACCATGGCCACAATATGGGCTGTAATGCTAACATAAAGAATATGGGCTCCAAAAAACCCGTAAGAATTAGCAAATGGGCTGTAATTTTTTTGAAATAATGGCAGATGGGTTGTATGCTATTTTCCACAGATTTGAGGCTTTCCACAGATGGCCTGTATACTGTTGGATGTCCATCCAACAGCCGTCGTGCTTCTTCAATCTCTGCTCTTCCTGCTCCAGCCGCTCAAACAAGCGCCGGCGGGACTGCCTGCTCCCTCCTCCCCGCGGCCGGCTGTGCTGCCGCGCAGGCCTCACAGCCCCACCATACTCCCATCGCTGGCCTAGCCATCCCTCTACTCACCCACACCTATTGTTATTCTCCGGCGACGGCAGACGAACCAGTAAACCCTCGTACAGTCGTACTCCCCTCCGCGTGAAAAACAAAAACAACGGCCGAGTCTTCCCTGCCTCCGTGTCGTTCCCTTCCTAGGCCTCGCTGTCGTCCACCGCCCTGGTGCTCTCGACGTGGCGTGCTCAGCGTGGTCAACAACCGACGTGCATCTGAAGTGGACTGTACGTGGAGAGGCTGATAGCTGGGTCCACGGCCGCACGCAAGGAAATGACTCCTTATTACGCTCGAAATAATGATTTCCTCCACCTGACATCTGGGACCCACCGAAACAGCCTCTGTATTTCGCGAAAAAAACATTACCGCCGCTGACAGCTCGGACCCACCAGCTATATCTTCGCACGCAAGGAAGTGCCTCCTTATTACGCACAAAAAAAATGAATACTCCCCCTGCTAGCTGGGACCCAGTACAGTGGGCCTACTAAGTTGACGGGTACGAAGGGCTTTGTCAACTTAGTCAATATGCACGATTCTAGCTCGACTGACCGTACGATGTCCATCCAACGACCGTAGTGCTTCTTCAACCTCTGGTCTTCTTGCTCCAGCCGCCCAAAGCAGCACCGGTCGTGCCGCCTGCTCCTGCCTCCCGTGGCCGGCTGTGCTGCCGCGGAGGCCTCACCACCCCCATACTACTCCCACCGCTGGCCAGGCCATCCCTCCACTCCACTCACCCACACCCCCTGTTATTCTGCGGTGACGGCAGCGCAGCCGAACTAGTGAACCCTCGTACTCCTCTCCGCATGGGCATCCACTACCGCGTCTTGCACGGCTCCGCGTTGTCCCCTTCCTAGGCCTCGCCGTTTTCCACCGCCGTGGTGCTCTCGGCGCGGCGTGGTCAATGTGGTCAACGACCGAATTCCATCAGAAGAATACTATATGTGGAGAGGCTGACAGTTGGGTCCACGGCAGCCGCAAGTAAGTGCCTCCTTATTACGCGGAAAATAATTATTCCTTCACCTGACAGCAGGGACCCACCGGACGCCCACTAGTATATCGCGAAAAAAACGTTTGCCCCTAACTGCTGGGACCTACCCGACGGGCCACCGTATTTCGCAAAAATAAGTTCCCCCTGCTGTCAGCTCGGACCCACCGGAAGTGCGTCCTTATTACGCACAAAAAATGAATACCCCCTGCTAGCTGGGACCCACCTTCGTGGGAGGCTGACTTGTGGGCCTACTAAGTTGACGGGACGGAGGGCTTTGTCAACTTAGTCAATATGCACGATTCTAGCTCCAGTGACCGTACGATGTCCATCCAACGGCCGTAGTGCTTCTTCAACCTCTGGTCTTCTTGCTCCAGCCGCCCAAACCAGCGCCGGTCATGCCTCGTGCTCCTGCCTCCCGTGGCCGGCTACGATGCGGCGGAGGCCTCACCGCCCCCTACTACTCCCACCGCTGGCCAGGCCATCCCTCTACTCACCCACAACCCCTGTTATTCTGCGGCGACGGCAGCCTCACACCACAGCGAACCAGTGAACCCTCGTACTCCTCTACGTGTGGTTATCCACTGCCGCGTCTTCCCCGGCTCCGCGTCATCCCCTTCCTAGGCCTCGCCGTCGTCCACCGCCCTAGGCTCTCGGTGCGGCGTGGTCAATGTGGTCAAGGAACAGCTTCCATCGAACGTGGACTGTACGTGGAGAGGCTGACAACTGGGTCCACGGCCGCAGCAAGGAAGTGCCTCCTTATTACGTGCAAAATAATTATTCCTCCACCTGACAGTGGGGACCCACCTGACGGGCCACCATATTTCGCGAAAAAAATGTTTGCCCCTGACTGCTGGGACCCACCAGCTACATCTTTGCACGCAAGGAAGTGCCTGACAGTCCGGACCCACCTGGTCGAAGCGTACGTAGCGTTGTCATTCTGGTCGCGAACGTGTATGTACATATATACTGGTGGATGTAGAGGCGCACACGTGTCGTAGTAGAGGTGCGCACGTAGCATGTACACGTACGTACAGCGGCCAGGGTGCAAGAAAGAAAATACGGCCACGTATGTGTACATACGGACGGGGTCTCGAACGCCTACTCGCGCATACGTACGGCCAGGGCTCGTGTACATGGCTGGGTCGGAACGGAGAAACAGTGTCGTTGTCGTGTTCATGGGGAGGCAACGGAATGCGTCGTGTTCATGGGGAGGTAACAGAATGCGTCGTGTTCATCGGGAGGGCTTGGACGGAACTGGAGATGGAAACGAGGCATGGCGTACCACAGAACGGAGGAAACGACCTTTTGTTCGACCGGCCATGTTCGAAACAGGATCCTGTTGATCGGGAGGGGTCTGACGTACCGCAAAACAAAGGAAACGGACCTCCTATGGTCGAAACGGGGGTCATGTTCATTGGGAGGGGTGCGGCGTACCGCAAAATGGAGGAAACGGACTTGTGTTGGAGCGCTACGGTCGAAACGGGGGTCCTGTTCATCGGGAGGGGTGTGGCGTACCACAAAACGGGACTCCACGGGATACTGTTCATCTCCACCGTCGACCCCCTCTGGCCTCCACGAGCTACTGTTCATCCACCGTTGACCTCCTCCAACCTCCACCTGCGACTGTTCATCCACGGGCTCCTGTTCATCCAGCCTCCACCGCGCGCTACTCCACCGGCTACTGTTCAACCAGCCCTCTCCACGGGCTCCTGTTCAACCACCCCTCCACAGGCTACTGTTCATCCTGCCCTCTGCCGTCTACTGTTCATCCTACCCTCCACGGGGTGGTCCTCTTCATCCAGCCCTCCACGGGGTCCTGTTCATCCAGCCCCAACCAGCTCGATCGATCGGGGTCCTTTTCATCCAGAGGCAACACCACAAGGTCCTGTTCA
>NC_041380.1:249793848-249811066 GCF_002162155.2 Triticum dicoccoides | reverse complement strand
CTTCAGTAAGCAGCAGTAGCGAAGGAATCGCTCGATCGGGTTCAGTTAATAGCCATCGATTGATCGCTCGGGTTCAGTAACGCGTAGCCTGCAGTGCAATCGCTCGGGTTCAGTTAGATCCCAACGCCTCGCTCGGGTTCAATTAGAGCCAACGCCTCGCACACACGCGCGTATGTGTACGAGAGAAGTGCGCATCGCTCGACCCCCGACCTCCCACCGTAACCGGGAACTCCCCGAAATTTTCCTCCCCCTTGCTTCTACCACGGTTTTTTCCATCATGGACGGCCCAAAGAATGTCATGCAGCTGCATCTCCCGCCCGCCCAGGACGAAAAGCCCATTTTCTATCATGATTTTTTGTCGTAGAAGTAGGAGCCCACCACATCTATGATGATACCAGGTTTTGTCACAATTATCGTCATAGAAGTGTCATATGTATGATAGAATTTTTTTTCATTCAGCCCAAAATGTCACGAATGTGTCTTTTTTTGTAGTGATTGATGAGTGCAAAAAAAGAACCGCTAGGATGCGTGCTAAGAAAGATTGCTTTGTAAAAGCGCGTTCTTCTAGTTTTCATGATAATAAAGATAAAGATCTAAAAGTGATTGATGTGTCCCATATTAAATCTTTGTTTTGCAATGTGAATCTTGATAATGATGGGACTGGAGATGAGTCAACTTTAGTTAGAAGGCGTCCCAAAATTCAGAGTTTTTAGATCTTGATGCAAAAATAGTTAAAAGTGGGATTGAAGAGGTTAAAACTCTAAATTGTAATGAACCCACTATCTTGTATTTCAAGGAATTTAATTATGATAATTTCTCTTTGATAGATTGTATTTCCTTTTTGCAATCTATGCTAAATTCTCCTCATGCTTATAGTCAAAATAAAGCTTTTACCAGACATATCGTTGATGCTTTGATGCAATCTTATGAAGAAAAACTTGAGTTGGAAGTTTCTATCCCTAGAAAACTTTATGATGAGTGGGAACCTACAATTAAAATTAAAATTAAATATCATGAATGCTATGCTTTGTGTGATTTGGGTGCTAGTGTTTCCACGACCGCAAAAACTTTGTGTGATTTGCTAGGTTTCCGTGGATTTGATGATTGTTCTTTAAACTTTCACCTTGCGGATTCCACCATTAATAAACCTATGGGAAAGATTAATGATGTTCTTATTGTTTAAAATAGGAACTATGTGCCCGTAGATTTCATTGTTCTTCATGTCCTATTATTCTTGGTAGACCTTTCCTTAGAACGATTGGTGCAATTATTGATATGAAGGAAGGGAATATTAGATTCCAATTTCCATTAAGGAAGGGAATGGAACACTTTCCTAGAAAGCAAATTAAATTACCTGATGAATCTATTATTAGAGCCACTTATGGATTGCCTACCAAAGATGGCAATACCTAGATCTATCCTTGCTTTTATGCCTAGCTAGGGGCGTTAAACGATAGCGCTTGTTGGGAGGCAACCAAATTTTATTTTGATTCCTTGATTTTTGTTCCTGTTTAGTAATAAATAATTTATGTAGCCTCTTTTTTGGTTGTGTTTTTTTGTGTTTAATTAGTGTTTGTGCCAAGTAGAACCGTTGGGAAGACTTGGGGAAAGTCTTTTGGATCTTGCTGTAAAAAACAGAAACTTTAGCGCTCACGAGAATTGCTGCCATTTTTTATTGGAGAGTGCTATTTAGTTAATTCTTTTTGCAGATGATTAATAGATAAATTACTCATGTCCAGAAATGTATTTTATAATGTTTGGGGTTCCACAAGTATTCGAAACCTACAGATTACTACAGACTGTTCTGTTTTTGACAGATTCTGTTTTCGTGTGTTGTTTGCTTATTTTGATGAATCTATGGCTAGTAATAGAGTTTATAAACCATAGAGAAGTTGGAATACAGTAGGTTTAACACCAATATAAATAAATAATGAGTTTACTACAGTACCTTGAAGTGGTGGTTTGTTTTCTTTTACTAACGGAGCTCACGAAGATTTTCTTTTAAGTTTTGTGTTGTGAAGTTTAAAAGGTTTGGGTAAGGAATTGATGGATTATGGAACAAGGAGTGGAAAGAACCTAAGATTGGGGATGCCCATGGCACCCCAAGGTAAAATACAAGGACACTAAAAAGCCTAAGCTTGGGGATGCCTCGTAAGGCATCCCCTCTTTTGTCTTCGTTCATCGGTAACTTTACTTGGAGCTATATTTTTATTCGCCACATGGTATGTGTTTTTCTTGGAGTGTCTTGTATGATTTGAGTCTTTGCTTTTTAGTTTACCACAATCATCCTTTCTGTACACACCTTTTGAGAGAGACCCACATGAATTGGAATTTATTAGAATACTCTATGTGCTTCACTTATATCTTTTGAGCTATATAGTTTTTACTCTATGTGCTTCACTTATATCTTTTAGAGCACGATGGTGGTTTTATTTTATAGAAATAATTGATCTCTAATGATTCACTTATATTATTTTGAGAGTCCTTTAGAATAACATGGCAATTTTCTTTTAGGCATAATGAAAAACTTCATATAAGTGCATTTAATACTAAGAGAAGTTTGATACTTGATGATTGTTTTGAGATATGGAGATCGTGATATCAAAGTTGTGCTAGTTGAGTAGTTGTGAATTTGAGAAAAACTTGTGTTTAAGTTTGCAAGTCCCGTAGCATGCACGTATGGTAAACATTGTGTAACAAATTTGAAACATGAGGTGTTATTTGATTGCCTTCCTTATGAGTGGCGGTCGGGGACGAGCGATGGTCTTTTCCTACCAACCTATCCCCCTAGGAGCATGCGCGTAATACTTGGTTTTTGATGACTTGTAGATTTTTGAAATAAGTATGTGAGTTCTTTATGACTAATGTTGAGTCCATGGATTATACGCACTCTCACCCTTTCATCATTGCTAGCCTCTTCGGTAGCGTGCATTGCCCTTTCTCACCTTGAGAGTTGATGCAAACTTCGCCGGTGCATCCAAACCCCGTGATACGATACACTCTATCACACATAAACCTCCTTATATCTTCCTCAAAACAGCCACCATACCTACCTATTATGGCATTTCCATAGCCATTCCGAAATATATTGCCATGCAACTTTCCACCATTCCGTTTATTATGACACGCATCATCATTGTCATATTGCCTTGCATGATCATGTAGTTGACATCGTATTTGTGGCAAATTCACTGTTCATATTTTTTTCATACATGTCACTCATGAGTCATTACACATCCCGGTACACCGCCAGAGGCATTCATATAGAGTCATATCTTGTTCTAGTATCGAGTTGTAATCATTGAGTTGTAAATAAATAGAAGTGTGATGATCATCATTAATAGAGCATTGTCCCAAATAAAAAAAGAGAAAGGCCAAAAAAGGGGGGGAAAATAAGAAGGCCCAAAAAAATAAAAAAGGGGCAATGCTACTATCATTTTTCCACACTTGTGCTTCAAAGTAGCACCATGATCTTTATGACAGAGAGTCCCTTGTTTTGTCATTTTCATATACTAGTGGGAATTTTTCATTATAGAACTTGGATTGTATATTCCAACAAAGGGCCTCCTCAAGTGCCCTAGGTCTTCGTGAGCAAACAAGTTGGATGCACACCCACTTAGTTTCTTTTGTTGAGCTTTCATACATTTATAGCTCTAGTGCATCCGTTGCATGGCAATCCCTACTCCTTGCATTGACATCAGTTGATGGGCATCTCCCTAGCCCATTGATTAGCCGTGTCGATGTGAGACTTTCTCCTTTTTTTTGTCTTCTCCACATAACCCCCTTCATTATATTCTATTCCACCCATAGTGCTATATCCATGGCTCGCGCTCATGTATTGCACGAAAGTTGAAAAAAGTTTGAGATTACTAAATTATGAAACAATTGCTTGGCTTGTCATCGGGGTTGTGCATGATGAGAGCATTCTTGTGTGACGAAAATGGAGCATGACCAAACTATATGATTTTGTAGGGATGAACTTTCTTTGGACATGTTATTTTGAGAAGACATGATTGCTTAGTTAGTATGCTTGAAGTATTATTATTTTATGTCAATATTAAACTTTTATCTTGAATCTTTCGGATCTGAACATTCATGCCACAATAAAGAAAAATTACATTGAGAAATATGTTAGGAAGCATTCCACATCAAAAATTCTGTTTTTTATCATTTACCTACTCAAGGACGAGCAGGAATTAAGCTTGGGGATGCTTGATATGTCTCCAACGTATATATAATTTTTGATTGCTCCATGCTATTATATTATCTATTTTGGATGTTAATGGGCTTTATTTTACACTTTTATATTATTTTTGGGACTAACCTGTTAACCGGAGGCCTAACCCAAATTGCTATTTTTTGCCTATTTCAGTGTTTCGTAGAAAAGGAATATCAACCAGAGTCCAAACGGAATGAAACCTTCGGGAACACGATTTTTGGAACAAACGTGATCCAGAGGACTTGGAGTGGACGTGAAGCAATCGACAAGGCGGCCATGAGGCAGGGGCGCGCCTACCCCTTGGCCGCGCCCTCCACCCTCGTGGGCCCCTCGTTGCTCCACCGAGCTACTTCTTCCTCCTATATATATCCATATACCCCGCAAACATCCAGGAGCACCACGAAACCCTATTTCCACCGCCGCAACCTTCTTTACCCAAGAGATCCCATCTTGGGGCCTTTTTCGGAGCTCCGCCGGAGGGGGCATTGATCACGGAGGGCATGTACATCAACTCCATGGCCTCTCCGATGATGTGTGAGTAGTTTACTTCAGACCTTTGGGTCCATAGCTAGTAGCTAGATGGCTTCTTCTCTCTTTGGATCTCAATACAAAGTTCTCCTTGATTCTCTTGGAGATCTATTTGATGTAACTCTTCTTTTTGTAGTGTGTTTGTCGAGATCCGATGAATTGTGGGTTTATGATCCAGTTTATCTATGAACAATATTTGAATCTTCTCTGAATTCTTTTATGTATGATTGGTTTATCTTTGCAAGTCCCTTCGAATTATCAGTTTGGTTTGGCCTACTAAATTGATCTTTCTTGCAATGGGAGAAGTGCTTAGCTTTGGGTTCAATCTTGCGGTGCTCGATCCCAGTGACAGAAAGGGAAACGACACGTATTGTCTTGTTGCCATCGAGGATAAAAAGATGGGGTTTATATCATATTGCTTGAGTTTATCCCTCTACATCATGTCATCTTGCCTAATGCATTACTCTGTTCTTATGAACTTAATACTCTAGATGCATGCTGGATAGCGGTCGATGTGTGGAGTAATAGTAGTAGATGCAAAATCATTTCGGTCTACTTGTATCGGACATGATGCCTATATACATGATCATGCCTAGATATTCTCATAATTATTCGCTTTTCTATCAATTGCTCGAAAGTAATTTGTTCACCCACCATAATACTTATGCTATCTTGAGAGAAGCCACTAGTGAAACCTATGGCCCCTGGGTCTATCTTCCATCATATTAATCTACCGTTATTTCCATTACTGTTTCTGCAATCTTTACTTTCAATCTCTATCATAAAAATACCAAAAATACTTATCTTATTATTATTATCATCTCTATTAGATCTCACACTTGCAAGTGGCCTGAAGGGATTGACAACCCCTTTATCGCGTTGGTTGCGAGGTTCTTATTTGTTTGTGTAGGTACGAGGTGACTCACGCGTGGTCTCCTACTGGATTGATACCTTGGTTCTCTGAAACTGAGGGAAATACTTATGCTGCTTTACTGCATCACCCTTTCCTCTTCAAGGGAAAACCAATGCAGTGCTCAAGAGGTAGCAAGGCCCTATCAAGCAAGAGTACACCGACAAGTCCCACAAGCTCCTCGACAAGAACCTCAATTTTTCCAAGAGCAACAAGACAATGGGAATCTTCCACGCCAAGAGCAAGTTGAGGGAGACAATCCTCCTCGTCTAGGGCGTCATCGCCCTCGCCCCCCCACACAATGAAGAGCAATCCTATGGCAAACTCTAGTTCACCATGCCCAAGTTTTCCGGAAGCAATGATCAGGAAGAGTACCTTTCATGGGCATTAAAGGTTGACTAGATATTCCATTTGCACAACTATGAGGAAGAGAAGAAGATCACCATGGCATCCCTTGAGTTCCAAGACTATGTCCTCATTTTGTGGGAGCAAGTCATTTACCAACCTACTACAATCGCGACATCTTCAAGAAGTTACAACTCCTCAAGCAAGGAACAAGGAACGTTGAAGAGTACTACAAGGAAATGGAGATCGCCATGATTCGAGCAAATGTCATGGAAGATGATGAGCAAACTATGGCACATTTCTTGAATGGACTCAATCATCCTATCAAGAAGATCACCGACTTTCGAGCATACTCAAACCTCATCAAGCTAGTGCACTAAGCCACCAATGCGGAACGACAAGTGTAATATGACTTCAAGTATGCCAAGTTCTCTTCCAAGACGTACACTCCTCCAACCAAGCTTCAACGACTCAACCACCTTCTACCTCAATTAAACCTTCTACAAGAAATGATGACAAGTCAAGCTTCAAGAAAAATTCGATAACCTCAAGTCATCATAATACAAGCAACTTCAAGCCGAGAGCTTCATCATCTACAACTCCATCGGATGAGACCATCAAGACAAGTTCCATAAAATGCTTCACATGCGGCATCGAGGCCACATGTCCTTTGAGTGTACCAACAAGCGCACCATGATCCTCGACAACGACGAAACGTATGACTCCATGAGTGAAGAGGAGATGGAAGCCCTCGAGCAAGTGGCCATGCACCGACGCATGAATGAGGATGAGGATGATCAAGTCTTTTGTCACGAAGGAGCCCCGCTCTCATTGTCTCCAAGGTCTTGACACTCAACATCAAAAAGACGAAGACTAAAGATGCCATATCTTGCACACCACGGCAGGCATCAATGGAAGGTTCGTGAAGGTCATCATTGATGGAGGGAGTTGCCATAACTTGGCGAGCGAAGAACTATGCTCCAAGCTACAATTGGTCAAGATGAAGCACCCGCATCCCTACAAGGTCCAATGATTAAGCGACTCCGGCACAATTCAAGTGGAATACATGGGCCAAGTCTCCTTCAAAATCGGAGCATACAAAGACACTTTGGAGTGTGATGTTGTTCCTATGTCCGTTTGCCACCTCCTTCTTGGATGACCATGGCTATTCGAGGCGTCATCCACAACGGGCGTACCAATCACTATAGTTTCAAGATAAAGGGAAAGGAGTACGTGCTATGATAGAGGAAAAGGTGACCCATCTTTCAATGAGATGGTGATTATCGTTTCGGAGGAGTAGACTTTCACGATCTTACTAGGAGCGTGCGAGGACAACGCGCCTTAACAATCGCTAAAACAACTCCGAGAGGTTATTAACCACGCCGGAGCACGATCAACCTGACCACGAAGATCTATTTCCTGCAAGCAAGTGAAGAACGAGCAAGAAACTAAGATTGCAATCTGGATATTGAGAATATAAGATGAAAGCTTTATTTATCAAGGCGGGGTTCTATGACGCCTTGGTCTGGTCGTTGAACACAAAAAAAGTACACGAAGTTGCAGTTATGGCGTGCTTTTAATCTAAACAAAACCCAAAGTCTAAAAGATGCCCTAATGGCTGTATATTGGATGAAGAGGGGGGAATTTCGTGGCCCTTGGAGGAGGGGTCCGAAACCAACCCTATATCTTGTTTCCCCACACATACAGACTCTAAAAACATCCTACACTTGTGTATTTCGAAATTACATGGGCCTGGCCCAATAATAAGGTGACGCAGCAGCTATAATAGTCTCTAGATGAAATTTGTGAAGTGGCATCTTGTATATTTTGTCCAAGACATCATGCACTCATTACGGTGGCTTCAAAGTCCTAAAATCATCACTTGGAACTCCGTTCTTGTTTCCCATGCACATGCAACCATCTCCATGCTTTGTTCTTGCTCCAATGTTCACCCTTCTCCAAGCTAGGCCCTTCATTTGTAAGCAAAACAAATGTATCCAATTTAAGCAGCATCATATTCTCATGAACATTAGAATCATTACCAAGAAACGGAAGTACGTGATAATTTAATTGGCGTGCACGAGCTCTAGTAATTGGTCCAGTATGTATAGTAGCAGGGGTTGTGGGTGTAACAATGGTTTTGATGTCCTCACATCCTCCCCTTCTTTAAATGTAGTTGTCCTCGATGGAAGCTCATATTCCTCACCCAAAATAAGGCTTCAAATCTGCAATGTTAAAAGTGGGGCAAACGCCAAAATCTGCAGGCAACTCAAGTTTATAGGCATTTTCATTTATTTTCTCTAACACCTTAAAAGGACCATCAACATGTGGCATTAGCTTTGATTTGTGCAAATCAGGAAATATATCCTTACGCAAATGTAACCAAACAAGATCTCCAGGTGCAAACACAACATGTTTTCTACCCTTATCTCCAGCAAGTTTATATTTAGCATTCATACGCTCATTGTTTTCCTTAGTTAACTCATGCATTTTTAAAACCAATTCATCAAGTTGTTTTGCATCAAAATTAACCTTCTCCGAAGATGGAAGAGGCAACAAATAAATAGGTGGACGAGGTAGGAAACCATACACAATTTCAAAAGGGCACATCTTAGTAGTAGAATGCAATGAACGATTATAAGAAAATTCAATATGAGGCAAGCATTCTTCCCACATTTTCTTATTATTCTTCAAAACATCCCTAAGCATAGTAGACAATGTTCTATTGACTACTTTAGTTTGTCCATCAGTTTGGGGGTGACAAGTAGTACTAGAAAGCACTTTAGTCCCCAACTTAGTCCATAAACATCTCCAAAAGTGGATAAGAAATTTAGTATCATGATCTGAAACAATAGTATTTGTCACACCATGCAAGCAAATAATTTCACGAAAGAACAAATCAGCAACATTAGCAGCAACATCCCTTTGATGACATGGTATAAAGTGTGCCATTTTAGAAAATCTATCCACGACAACAAATATGCTATCCCCCCCTTCTTTGTTCGAGGTAAACCTGAAACAAAGTCCATAGATATATCCTCCCAAGGAACACTAGGTATAGGCAAAGGCATATATAAACCATGAGGACTGAGTTGTTACTTAGCTTTTTGACATGTAGTGCAGCGAGCAACAAAATACTCAACATCCCGTCTCGTCTGTGGCCAAAAGAAATGCGTAGAAAGTACGTCCTCCGTCTTCTTCACTCCAAAGTGTCCCATTAATCCTCCTCCATGCACCTCCCGCAACAACAAAAGACAAATGGAGCTAGCTGGAATGCATAGCTTGTTAGCATGGAACACAAATCCATCATTAACGACGAACTTGTTACACGTTCTTCTTGCTTTACAATTCTGCATTACATCTTTAAAATCAACATCATGCACATATTGAACTTTGATGGCCTCCAAACCAAATATTTTGAAGTCAAGTTGTGAAAGCATAGTATAGCAACGAGACAATGCATCAGCAATAACATTTTCTTTACCGTTCTTGTGTTTAATGACCTAAGGGAAAGTCTCAATGAATTCAACTCATTTAGCATGTCTATGACTCAGTTTAGCATGACTTTTGATATGTTTCAAAGATTCATGATCAAAATGTATAACAAATTCTGTGGGCCATAAATAATGTTGCCATGTTTCTAAAGTCCGAACAAGAGCATATAATTCTTTATCATATGTAGAAAAATTCAGACTAGGCCCAGTCAATTTTTCAGAAAAGTATGCAACAGGTTTGCCATCTTGTAATAAGACACCTCCTAATAAATTTAGCATCACACTCAAGCTCAAAAGTCTTATTAGAATCAGGAAGTTGGAGTAAAGGAGCATGTGTCAACTTATCTTTCAATACCATGAAGGCTTCTTACTGTGCGGTACCCCAAACAAAAGGCACATCCTTCTTTGTAAGCTCATTGAGAGGTGCTGCAATGGTGCTGAAATCTCTCACAAAACGCCTATAGAATCCAACGAGGCCAACAAAACTCACTTGTGTGACCATTTTGGGATGCGGCCAACTCTCATTAGCTTCAATCTTGGCTTTATCAACTTCAATTCCCTGTGGAGTAACAACATAGCCAAGAAAAGATACTCGGTCAGTGCAAAAGGTGCACTTCCCAAGGTTACCAAAGAAATGTGCATCACGTAGAGCAATAAAACAACACGTAAATGTACCAAATATTCCTCCAAAGATCTGCTATAAATCAGTATATCCACAAATCGTCCAATGAAAGCACGTAAAACTTCGTTCATTAATCTCATGAAAGTACTAGGTGCATTAGTTAACTCAAAAGGCATGACTAACCATTCATATAATCAAAACTTAGTTTTAAAATTTGTTTTCCATTCATCAACCAATTTCATACGAATTTGATGGTATCCACTATGCAAATCAACTTTGGAGAATATTGTAGAGCCACTCAATTCATCAAGCATGTCATATAGCCTAGGAATAGGATGAGGATAACGAATAGTAATATTATTAACGCCTCTACAATCAACACACATACGCGGTGTACCATCCTTTTTTGGCACTAGTATAATAGGAATAGCACAAGGACTAAGAGATTCGCGTATATAACCTTTGTCGAGCAGCTCCTGTACTCGATGCATAATCTCCTTCGTTTCCTCTAGATTGGTACGGTATGGCGCACGGTTTCACAGCGAAGCACCGGGAAATAATTTCAGAAGCAACACTAGATGGTTTATTATTAGGCTTCATTTTTTGCTCAAATTCTTTTGCCACAATCTGATTTTCACTCTAATTTTTCTCATGTTTTGCTTTATTAGCTCTGTTAATATCATCTTTCAAAATGGAATCAGGATTCATAGAAAGCAAAGTAATATTTTTATCCTTATGAACAAGAGTATACTGATTGTTTCTACCATGGTGTATAGATTTTTTTTATCAAATTGCCATGGTATACCAAGTAATAAGGAACATGCTTGCATAGGTACCACATCACAATCAACATAGTCATCATATGTAGAGATACTAAAATGCACATGAACAATACATGTTACCTTACCCTTGCCGCTGTTGTTGAACCATTGAATGTAGTAAGGATGTGGATGTGGTCTTGTGGTGAGAGATAGATTCTCCATCATCTCCATGCTAGCCAAGTTGTTGCATCTCCCTGCATCTATGATGACGCGAACAGAACATTCCTTCATAGCTCCCTTTGTATGGAACAAATTATGCCTCTGACTTTGCTTAGATTGTGTGACCTGCACACTCAAAACAAGTTGAGCAACTAAACATTCATACCTGTCAGCGTCTTCAGGAGTCATGTATTGCATCTCATGATCAGAATCATCTGCACCGTGTTCTTCACTTGTAATAAGAGCCAAAGTCTCCTCATCATAGTCACTAGAGGACTCATACCCGCCATCCTCTGTAGCAATCATCCCATGCTTAGATGGGCATTCTCTCGCATAATGACCTCCACCCTTGCAACAACGACAAATAATATCATGTGTTTGCCCTGTTGATGCCATGTATGAAGAAGAGCTCTGTGCAGAACCGGAAGGTGTACTCCTGGCAGATGGTGGTGGTGTTGCCCGTTTTCTTGTATCTAGGTTGGAATTGGCAGCTGAAGTCAGGGGTGCTGCAGTAGGACGTGTGGGAGTAGAGGATGCATGCGGTGTCCATGATGAAGGTCGGCCTGCAGAAAAGTTAGTTCGCGCCAATGCCTATCGATCCTGCACTTCATGTTCAGCTTTGCAAGCAAGATGGCATAAACGAGTGATATTATTATAATCCTTATACTCTAGAATGGTCTGAATCTCTTTATTTAATCCACCCATAAAACATGCAAGCATAGCTTCATTATCCTCAATACCACATCTAATCATTCCAGTTTGTAATTCCTGATAATATTCTTCTACATAATTTTTTCCTTGTCTTAAACGCTGCAATTTTTAAAGTAATTCACGTTGATAATATGGTGGAACCCAACGAGTACGCATAGTAGTTTTAAATTCAGCCCAAGTAGCTGGAATATGATATAATCTACAATGTTCAGACCACCAAACACATGCAAAACTAGTAAAAGCACAAACAGCAGCAGGAACACGTCTCTCCTCAGGATATTGTAAACATGTAAAACGTTGTTCAGTTTCTAACTCCCAAGATATATATCAGGAACATGTCTACCCTCAAATGGTGGAATATTCAATTTTAGTTTGGGAAGATGGTCATGATCTCGTACCTTAGGTGGTGGTGCCGCCCTACCGTTGCAATGATATGCATGAGGGCGACCTGGTGCTGGTGGTGCTCGTGGTTGCACATAGTTCTAATTTTGATCAACCTCATCCTCATAATGGTCTCCACCTCTGCAGTAGCAACAGGAGCTACAGAAGCATCAACAGTAGGTACAATGGCACTAGAATTTTGACCAGGCTCAAGGGGAATGTGTAGTGCTCGTCCCACTTGATTTGGAAGGCGGTGTTGTTTTTGTTGTAGAGGTGCGACAGGAGAAGCGGGCGGTGGTTGTGGAAGACGCGGTGAGCAATCCATTAAACTTGTTATCGAGGTTTGTTTCGAATGCCTTCTCAATGCCATCTATCTTCTCCATGGCCTCTTCAAATCTGTTTAGCACATCTTCCACCTGTCCACTCATCATTTGTTGAAACTTATCGTGTAACTCTTTGTTCGTCATGTTCTCCCAGTCAGTCGCATCGGCTTGTGATCCTGCCATGGTTAGCGGCAATAGAAACACACAAGAACATGATCCTGCAGACTACTAGGAAGTGGCACTGGTGTTGTGGAAAGTCACAAATCCGTCAAGCAAATCTCAAATTCTTACCAGTTCTTACCCAACAGCAGGTGGTGATCGGAAACCGTTGTAGTCAAAACTCTCAAAGTTTGGATACAGCGATTACCGGGGAGAGTCAAACGCACGGCGTAGATGTATGTGGAGCTCGGAAGGCTTATAGTATGGTAGCAAAAATGGTCAACAATAATCAATTCAGAGATGCAAAGTTGAATAAACGCTCAACGATGGTACTGTGCTGGTCCTAGGCTAGATCGTGCTAGAGACGCGAGCCTAGAACACTAACAAAATCACGGCGCTACACGTAAACTAGGGAGGAGCACACTCTGATTTTTTCCTTTTTCACTTTTTTTTGCACTTTTTTTCTCTTTTTTGTTGCTCCGCAACAATTTTTTTAAAGTCTACAAATGGTCTAAAAATTTCCTAGGCAGAATTTCCCAAACTTAGTTTTTTTTTAAACTTGAACTATTTTTCTTCCGCGGGTGGCACGAAAGTTGGGGAATCCGACTTGTTCATGACTCATAGTATCGCATGATCTAGAACTCAAAAATAATGGAACAAATACTAGACTTGGACTGGTGGCGGAGATGAATCTGGTGGAACTCGGACTAGTGACGGTATATGACGGTGCTATATGTGGACTCGGATTGGTGGTGGTATATGGACTCGGATCGGTGGTGGTATATGGACTCGGATTGGTGGTGGTATATGGACTTGGAGCGGTGGTGGTAGATGGACTCGGAGCGGTGATGGTATATGGACAGACTCGGAGAAATAGCGGATAAGGGGTGGTGGTATATGGCAGTGGCGATGATGATGGTGCGGCGGCGGCATGACAACTTGTGAACAGAACTCGAAACTCTAAAGAACTAGACACTAAGACCAGCAATTTGACACGATGATGCAACCGCAAATTCAACAAAGCAAATACATAAAAGATTATCCAATGGCTCAGATTGGTTTGGATATGATGAACTTACCCTAATTTTTTTTGGCTTTTTCGTGGACTGCAGGTATGAAGAACAGACTCGACCCAAACTACGAAAAAACTGGAAAATCTCACCAAGCAACCTGGAAATCTGATACCACTTAATAGAGGCAAAGGTGTTCCATCTTTCCATGAGATGGTGATTATCATTTCGTAGGAGTAAACTCTCATGATCCGACTATGAATGTGTGAGGACGTCACGCATTACCAATCGCTAAACCAACTCCGAGAGGTTTTTAACCACGCCGAAGCACGATCAACCTGACCACGAAGGTCTATTTCATGCAAGCAAATGAAGAACAAGCAAGAAACTAAGATTGTAATCTGGATATTGCGAATATAAGATGAAAGCTTTACTGATCAAGGTGGGGTTCTGTGATGCCTTGGTCTGGTCGTTGAACACAAACGAAGTTGTAGCTATGGCGAACTTTTAATCTAAACAAAACTCAGAATCTAAAGGACGCCGTAAGGGTTGTATATATGGAGGAAGAGGGGGGAATTTTGTGGCCCTTGGAGGAGGGGTCCGAAACCAACCCTATCTCCTGTTTCCCCACACATACGGACTGTAAAAACAACCTATACTTATGTATTTCAAAATTACATGGGCCTGGCCCAATAATAAGGTGATGCAGCAGCTATAATAGTCTCTAGATGAAATTTGGGAAGTGGCATCTTGTATATTTCGTCCAAGACTTCATGCACTCATTACAGTGGCTTCAATGTCCTGAAATCATCACTTGAAACTCCGTTCTTGTTTCCCTTGCACATGCCATCATCTCCATGCTTGTTCTTGCTCCAATATTCATCCTTCTCCAAGCTAGGCCCTTCATTTGTAAGCAATACAAATGTATCCAATTTAGGCAGCATCATATTCTCATGAACATTAGAATCATTACCAAGAAACGGAAGTACCTGGTAATTTAATTGGTGTGCAGGAGCTCTAGCAATTGGTCCACTATGTATAGTAGCAGGGGCTGTGCGTGTAACAATAGTTTTGATGTCCTCATCATGCTACGACCTATGTCTCCAAGCCAAGTGATCATGGACAAGCAAGCCACCCATCATGGAGAAAATAGTGAGAGAGCGAACCACCAAAAAGAGAGTGAGCTCCACAAGCCCAAATTGAGTGCCTCCACGATGAGTGACAATAAAAAACTTAGTGATATTTGCCGCCAAAATTGAGATGAGAGAAGTGTGTGAGAACCCATCAAGTATTATGCACTATGTTCTTTCATGCAAGGACGAGGCACCTAAAACTAACACCTCAAAAAATCTACCTTTAGTGTTATCTTCTCTATTGCAGGAATTCCAAGATGTATTTCCCGATGAGCTACCTCCGGTTCTAACTCCCCTTCGAGGCATCGAACACCGAATCGACCTTAGTCCCGGAGCACCTCTTCCTAGCAATTCTCCATACTGCGTGAACCCTGAGGAAGCCAAGGAGATCCAACCGCAAGTACAACAACTCATCGACAACAGCAATGTATGAGAAAGCTTGAGCCCTTTTGCCGTCCCGCTAATCCTTGTTCCCAATAAAGATGGCACATATCACATGTATTCAGATTGTTGTGCTATCAATGCTATCACCGTGTGTTATCATTACCCCATTCCACGCCTAGATGAGCTTAGCGGAGCCACAATTTTCTCTAAGATTGATCTTAAGAGTGGCTATTACCAAATTCGCATCCAAGAAGGTGACAAATGGAAAACCATTTCAAAACCAAGTTTGGCTTGTATGATTAGTTGGTCCTGCCAATGGGCTTATCCGAAGCATAGGGTACTTTCATGCAAGTCATGCATTTTGTTCTTCGACTGTTGGTGGGAAATGACACCTATGGGATCACTAGGATCCCTTCTACGGTTGGCGGGCGCGGGGTTGGTCTGGCGGTCAGCACAAGGATCGTTTACCCAGGTTTGGGCCGCAGAGACACGTAATACTCTAGTCCTGCTTTGATGTATATTTGAGTGTTCTTCAGTTCTTGAACTAGCTACGGTGTCTCACTAGTTCCAAAGATCCGAATGCCCCTCCAGTATGCCTCGGGCCTCCTTTTATAGAAAAAGGGGGTTGCCATAGTGGCACACAGGAGGTGGAAAGGTGCATCACGGCTGAGCCTATCCTCTGGCACCGTTGGACAAATGCATTTAATGCGTTACTGACGTGCCCCTCTTGCTTTATCGGGGACGGCAAGGAAGCTCGTCCCAGCTGTCGCCGCCTCGCCTGGCTCCGATGCGCGTCCGAGCTGACGAGGCGTTGTAGCGCCACATTGGCTGGCTGCTGGGCTGGCGTGATGGCGGAGCCTTCACGAAGATCTACATGCCACCATGCAGATGCTTGCTGAGTCGGTGTTGAGGCCACACGCTGCCACGTAGATACCTGCCCAACTGGTTGAGCTAGCAGCTGCATGGGAGCGGTGATGGAGTCTTGGCAGATGTGGGCCTGGCTGCAGCCCTGCAGATGTCCTCGGCAAGGGTCTTGCTGTGGCACCACGGGCGTCCCCGGCAAGGATTTTGCCAGGGGCCTTGTGGGTTTCCTTGGCAAGGATCTCGCCAAGGATCGTCATCTTCTAGTTCTCATCTGATCTTGTGTATTTATGATCTCCACAAAGATCTGCATGCCACCATGAAGGTGCCTCCCAAGCCTTGGTTTTGATGTGGCTGATGGCGTCGGAAACCCTTGGGCTCAAGGGTGGCACGCTCCGCTGGCGTTAGGCAAGTTGCCCCAGCAAGGATCTTGCCGGGACTGCGGAAGCCGCCCCGGCAAGAGTCTTGATGGGGGAGTCCGCCTCGCCCTCTTGATCTCTTTGCGCCCCTGGTCTTGGCGTTACTCTGGCTGTCTTGCACTCCAGCGTCCCTCCTCTGCCCTGCTCAGTGCGGCCGTGGGCGCGGCTCTGACTGCCCGTGCACAAGTAAAGGGGTGCAAAAGGAGAGCCCCTACTTTTGTACACCGACAGGAGCCCTCGGGCTTGGGCCACACATAAGCGCGACTCGTTGTTGGGCTAGGCCCAGAACGGTGCGTGGGTAGGCGGGGCGGATTTTTACCGCGGTAAGTTTTCCGTCCACTGCGCTTCCCCACGACCCGCGTTGAACGCGCGACGTGGAGGGTCATGCGTGACGTGGGGGTCATGCGTGGGGCGGTTCCTGCACGCATGAGTCACATCGCAGTAGATGGTAAAGAGGCGGCCCGCGCCTTCCCCGTAAAAATGAATAACCACGGGCACACTGCTCATTTACCCTCTGTGCCTTCTCCAATCTCAGAACCGCCGTCCCCTCCTTCTTCCTCCTCAAGCTCTTGCTCTCCATCGCTGCTGCCGCGTCTTCGCTGTCCTTCCTCCTTCACTTCTCGCAGCCGCAATGGCACTCAAAACCAGCAAAGGCAAAGGAGTGGCCAAGGACACCGGCGGGATGGAGCCACCGGAGAGTGAGTCGGCGGCGCGGCAGATGCAGCTCACCTACTTTCCC
>NC_041380.1:249711868-249793501 GCF_002162155.2 Triticum dicoccoides | reverse complement strand
CCACGCGCATCATCCCTACTGATTTCGCCATGGCCGGCCCGAATCGGTACCCATACTTCGTCGACTACTTTTATTGCGTCCTCTGCCCCCCTTTCTCCGATTTCTTCAACGATGTCATGCACACCTATGGCTTCCACCTTCTGGATTTCACTCCAAATTCCGTGGCGTGCATGGCCCTTTTCGCCCATCTCTGCGAGAGCTTCGCTGGAGTGCATCCCAACACGGCGCTTTTCCGCCACTATTTTTATCCTCGGATCCAGAAGGGAGCGCCATCTCCCGTTGAGGAGTGGCGGAGCCGGTGGTGCTAGATTGAGGAGGAGGACCCATAGGAATTTTGCCAGGTTCGCCAGCCGCCGCCAGTTCGCAGAGACGACTGGGGTGATGTCGATGCTCTGGATGGGAAGCTCACGGTCACCATCACTAGAATACATTGCCTCACCGTTGTCGGGCTCACCCTAGAGATGATTGGGGCGGATTTCATCTGCCGCCGCATCGCTCCACTGCACAACAAGGGGAGGCCGGCCTGGCTCTTCAGGAATGCAGCTGACATCATGCGGCTCCGTTCCGGCCTGGGCCACAACTTCACGGTGATGGGGCACGCCCATTTCTGCCAGCGGCTATTTCAGCTCGATGTGAACCACTCGGCAGGGCCGAGAGGACCGGCAAGTTCGGGAAGGCCGACAAGGTCGCCAAGGGGCCCATGTTCGGGTTGCCTGCGGGGGTGGTCCCGCTGAGCAACAACTCCCGCCAAACTGACATCATCGCCATGATGCCGAACTGTAATGCGCACAACCTTGACCCAAATTGGGTCGAGCTGGAGGAGGATCAGGTGCAGAAGTTCTTTGACACCCTGTCGGAGAAGTACGTCCGCGAAGAGCCCCTGCTCACCTAGGACACCACCCAGGCGGAGCTGGACTATATCGCCGCCAGGGCGGCGGAGGCGGAGCTCGCCAAGGAGGCCGGCAATGCTGGCGGCGTGGAGGACGAGGCTGCGGCGGCCGCGGAGGAGAAGGAGCTCGCCTAGTGGGCGGAATCCGCTAGGGAGGCCAACATCGCGGGCACCGAGGCCCCTCTCATTGAAGATGACGTTGATGAGTCGTCCGGGGAGGAGGTCGAGGCTGTCGACCCCCCAGCCACGGGGAGAGGGCGTGTCCTATGGCGGGCCATCTCTGGTGAGCCGGTCCGGCCCGGCAGGGCCACACAACCGCAACAACCTCAGGAAGCGTCCGTGCGCTAGGCGAGGGCTGCCACGGCGGGGAAGACGGTGAAGGCTACGGTGGCAAAGAAGAAAGTGACTACCTCTTCTTCGTCCAAGCGTCCTCGGACTACACTCGCTTCCCCTCCTTCCGTAGATGACGACACAGAGGTCATCTTCGACCTCGGGTCCCTTAGCCCGAGGAGGAAGAGGAAGGCGGCGGAAGAGGAGGCGGAGGATCAGTAAGTATCTTGTCTTTTGTCATCTCCGTCCCCTCAGACCGTGACGCTTTTCTTGAGTTGTCTTCATCTTCCCAGGGATATGGAGACGCTGTCCCAGAGGGTGGCGAAGAGAGCCAGGGCCTCGATGGGCGTCCAGCCCCCGGTGGGCACCTCGAGTACGCCGCTGCTGGTGGAGAGCAGCCCGGATAGCAGCCCCTGGTGCAGCCCCCAGCGTGCGTTCATCACTCGCCCCCCATCGACGTGTGCTGGGACACGATATTTTGGTGCTGACCTTGTCGTGGTTGCAGGAGGAGGACGGCAGCAGGAGGAGCCACTGAGGGCCACCCCCAACACGCCGACCTCATCAACCACGCCGCCCCTCGGGCGTCCCCGGCAAGGGCGCCAAGCACCGAGCCCATGCGCATGGAGGAGAAGGAGGTGAACCCGGGCGCCGGCGGCTCCGTCCCGGCACCGAATGTTGGTGGGGAGGGGGCCACTTCGTCCAAGCTTGGCACGGGTGAGTTGTTTGCCTCCTGGTCCCGCTCGTTTTTCTTCTTTCAAATTTTGATCTTGACTTCTCCTCATTCTCCTTCTCGGTATCCAGATCCTTCCTTGGCGGACCGGGAGGACGTGGATACTATCATCGAGGAGGTCGCCAGGGATGCCGCGGCCGAGGCCGACGAGATCGCCGCTGAGGAGGCCGCCAAGGATGTTGCTGAGGACACCGCCAAGGGGCCTGCCGGGGAGACCGGCGAGGCCGCTGCCGAGGAGGCCGACATGGGGCCTGCCGGGGAGTCCAGCAAGGCCGCTGCCGAGGAGGAGGTGGTTGATGACCATCCTTCCTCCTCCGCCGCCTCTGGCTCGGGAAGTATCTGAAGGTGAGCGACGACCTGTTCATCCACCTCCCATGGACGGCGAGCACCAGGGCACCCACCGAGGGGGAGGTGTTCGACGATGAGGTGCTTGCCGCCGCCGGGCTCGAGGTTGTTGACGAACCAAGCGTCGGTGGCAGCGGTTCCCAGGAAGAGCGGCTCCTCCAGAGCATGAGCGCCAACTTCCACATGCTTCAGGCGCTTCACTGTGCCCGCCTAGACAAGGCCAAGTCTAGGATGGTGGCGGTGGACAAGGCAGAGGCGGACCTCGAGGGGCGCGTCGCCAAGACGCAGGCTTGGTTCCGCCAGGCCTGTGACAAAGTAAAGACTGCCTAGGATCTACTGGCCGAGCACAAGCTAGAGCTTGTCATGAAGCACGCCGATATTGAGAAGGCCCAGGAGGTGGCGAGTCAATAGGCCACCAAGGATGAGGCCGCTCGACGTCAGCACCAGGCCGAGCTGAACTCCCAGGAGGAGGACCTTGCCGCTCACGAGGAGAAACTCGCCGCGAGACTCCGCGACAAGGATGAGGAGGTCAAGGAGCTTGCCGTGCAGTGGACCTAGGAACTGGAGCAGAGGAATGAGGAGGCCCTCAATGCTCAGGCCCAGGTCCATGCCGTCAAGATGAACGAGCTGGAGGTGGAGCAGGACGGGCTGAAGAAGCAGATCTAGGAGCTGACGGGGGAGAGGGACGTGGCCAAGGGCGCCTTGGCCGACGCGCAGGTTGCAGTCCTCGACAAGGTCGAGCTACTCTCCACGGCCAACGAGTCCATCAAGGACCTGAAACTGAAGCTGGAGGGTCTTGAGGGGACGCTCTCGGAGGCCAGGGCCTAGGAGGAGACCCTGACCAAGAATCTGGAGGAGGAGAGGCAGCTGCGGAAGAACGACACCGTCAACCATGCGGATTTTGTGGAGGGCGAGAAGCTCTGGGTCAGCCGCCTCGCCAATGTCGCCGGCAGGATCACCACGCATCTGGCTACCATGGGGATGCCAAATGTGAGGTACGTCCCAGAGCCGAACGTGAGTCCTAATGCCATGCTGACTTTGTTCTTCCAGGGTGTTCTCGGCGTACTGGAGCAGTTCCGTTCCAGCAGGGTGGCCTCTCTGGCCGATGAGGCCCGGAGGCTTTGCCGGGGTGCCATGACCAAGGTCCTCACCAAGGTGGCGTACTGGAAGCCTGACCTTGACTTCGAAGCTGCGCTGGATAACTTACTGGAGGACGTGGACCCCACGACGCTCGAGGAGCGTATCGAGCCCGTCATCAGTCGCATCGACGGAGTTCAGAGGATAGAAGGCCAGCGCTGGGACTGGGCACCCCGTTTCTTATCGCCGCTGCAGGTTCACAACCAAGACAATTTTTATCTTTAGTTAGAACCGTAGCAACAATTGATATAATATAACTCTGCAGTGCTTTTGAAATGATGCATATTATTTTCCCGTTTGATCTTCCTTTGTATGTCCACCCTACGTTAATCGGGTAGGCTTGCCAGCGCAAAAACGCAAGCCGCGGCACCTTGAGGACGGATACCCAATTGCCTGCCGGGTATGCTTGCTGCCGGGCAAACCACCTCACTGCCCTTAACACGGCCGCTCGAGCTGTCGAGCAGACTCGAGACAGAACGAGAGCGTTGCCAATCACAGAAGGTCACCCCGCCGTTCTCGACGCAGCCGCTCGAACTATTGAGCGGACTCGAAACAGAATGAGGGCGTTGCCAATAGTGGTAGGCCCCCCTTGCGTGTAGGTTTTCCATACACAGGGCAAGATCGTCAAGTACGATAACCTTATATATAAAAAGGAATTACTGAAAGTTTTGCATGACTTAGCTTTTCTGCCGTTGCGTGAGCGTTCACTGCGTCCACCGAGGATGCCACTTGTTCGATCGTCTTCTTCCTTGGAGTGACGACCACGATGAAGTCGTTGCTTCAACCAGACCAGATTTCTACAACTGTGCGCCCCCTACCTGGCGCGCCATAGATGTCGGTGGGAAACGACACCTATGGGATCACTGGGATCCCTTCTACGGTTGGCGGGTGCGGGGTTGTGCAAAGAGCGGGTCTGGCGGTCAGCACAAGGATCGTTTACCCAGGTTCGGGCTGTGGAGACGCGTAATACCCTCGTCCTGCTTTCATGTATATTTGAGTGTTCTTGAGTTTTTGAACTAGCTACGGTGTCTCTCTAGTTCCAAAGATCTAAATCACCCTCCAGTACGCCTCGGGCCTCCTTTTATAGACAAAAGGGGTCGCCATAGTGGCACACAGGAGATGGAAAGGTGCATCGCGGCTGAGGCTATCCTTTGACATAGTCGGACAAACGCATTTAATGTGCTGCCGACGTTCCCCTCTTGCTTTATCGGGGACGGCAAGGATGCTCGTCCCAGCTGTCGCCGCCTTGCCTGCTCCGACGCGCGTCCGAGGTGACGAGGCATTGTAGCGCCATGTTGGCTGGCTGCTAGGCTGGCTTGATGGCGGAGCCTTCATGAAGATCTGCATGCCACCGCGCAGGTGCTTGCTGAGTCGGTGTGGAGGCTGCACGCTGCCATGCAGACGCCTGCCCAACTGGTTGAGCTAGCAGCTGCATGGGAGCAGCGATGGAGTCTTGGCAGACGTGGGCCTGGCTGCGGCCCCATAGATGTCCTTGGGAAGGGTCTTGCCGGGGCCCCGGCAAGGGTCTTACCGTTGCACCGCGGTTGTCCCCGGCAAGGATCTTGTCGGGGGCCTCATGGGTTTCCTTGGCAAGGATCTCGCTAAGGATCATGGTCTTCTGGTTCTCATCGGATCTTGTGTATTTATGATCTCTACAAAGATCTTCATGCCACCATGGAGGTGCCTCCTGATCCTTGGTTTTGATGTGGCTGATGGCGTCAGAAACCCTTGGGCTCAAGGGTGGCGCGCTCTGCTGGCGTCAGGCAAGTTGCCTCGGCAAGGATCTTGCTGGGGCTGCGGAAGCCGCCCCGGCAAGAGTCTTGCCGGGGGAGTCCGCCTCGCCCTCTTGCTCTCTTTGTGCCCCTGGTCTTGGTGTTGCTCTGGCTGTCTTGCGCTCTGGCATCCCTCATGTCCCCTTCTCAATGCGGCCGTGGGCGCGGCTCTGACTGCCCGTGCACAAGTAAAGGGGTGCAAAAGGAGAGCCCCTACTTTTGTACACCGACACCCACCCTATATTGGTGTATTCGTTGTGGTCTATTTTGACGATATTCTTGTCTTTAGCAAATCTCTCAAAGATCATGTCACCCATCTTAGAACCGTGTTGCAAACCCTTAGGAAAGAGCGCCTTTATGCTAATATGGACAAATGCCTTTTTGTTGTTGAAAAGCTTGTTTTCTTGGGTTTCATTTTGTCTTCTAAGGGTGTTCATGTAGATGAATCTAAGATCAATGCTTTTAAAACTTGGCCCCAACCAACCTACTTGCAACAAGTGCATAGTTTCCTTGGCTTAGCCGGTTTCTATCATAGATTCGTTAAGGACTTTAGCACCATTGCGTTCCCTTTGCATGCGTTGATTAAGAAGAATGCACCATTTCTTTGGGACCATCTCAAGATACCGCATTTAACGAACTTAAAAATTTGCTTACTCATGCCCCCGTGCTTGCATCACCCAATTTTTACAAAACTTTCGAAGTTCATTGCGATGCTAGGGTAATGCTATAGGAGGTGTGTTAATGCAAGAGAAGCGCCCCATAGCTTACTTTAGTGAGAAACTTTTTGGAGCGCAACTCAATTATCCCATCTATGATAAAGAGCTATATGCTTTAGTGCGAGTTTTGCGTGAGTGGGAACATTATCTTTGCCCATATGAATTTGTTATCCACACTGGCAATGGAACACTTAAGTGCCTTAAGGGTCAAACTAAGTTGAACAAGTGTCGTGCTAAGTGGAGTGAATTCATTGAGTCATTTCCTTATGTCATCAAGTACATTAAAGGCAAAGAAAATGTTGTAGCGGATGCGCTTTCATGCAAATGCATGATTGTTACTAAACTTGAATTGAATGTCATTGGCTTTGAACACATAAAAGACTTGTATGCGCATGACCCTACTTTTTCTATTCCATATGCCAAATGTTTGACGCATACATTTTGGGAATGCTATTACCATCAAAGATGATTATCTTATGAGAGCTAACAAACTTTGTATCCCTGAGTATTCTCTTCGCTTGTTACTTTTGCAAGAATCCCTTGGAGGAGGACCTATGGGACACTTTGGATGGGACAAGACATCTGTTATGCTCTTAAAGAACTACTTTTGGCCCAAGATGTTCCACGATGTCTCACGCTTCACCAACTGATGCTCTACATGTCACAAAGCTAAGTCTAAAGCTCAATCCCATGGTCTATACATGCCACTTCCAATTCCATATCACCCATGGGAAGATATTAGTATGGACTTTATGCTTGGTTTGCCTAGAACTAGAAATGGCAAATCTTCCATGTTTGTTGTTGTGGAACGATTCTCTAAGATGGCTCATTTCATTCCTTGCAACCATACAGACGCTGCTTCACATGTTGAAAATATTTTTTGTAGGAAAATCTTGCGCCTACATGGCGTGCCAAAGACTATTGTCTCAAACCGTGACGTCAAGTTCTTAAGCTACTTTTGGAAGACCCTATGCGCCATGCTCGGAATCAAGATCTTCTTCTCTTCGGCACACCATCCCCAAACCGACGGCCAAACGGAGGTGATGAACCGGACGCTATCAACCCTTCGACGCATGTTGATCAAGAAGAGAATCAAGGAGTGGGAAGAGTGCCTACCCATCGCCGAGTATGCCTACAACCGCGCAAGACATTCAACTACCGGCAAGTCTCCCTTCGAGGTCGTCTAGGGCTTCAACCCGTTATACCCATTGGACATTCGGCCTCTTCCACTACAAGAGCGCATCAACATGGATGCGAGTGCACGAGTGAACTATCTCAAGAAGTTGCATGAAGATACAAGGAACACCATCGAGCGCCAAGTACAACACCTCACGACCAAGCTCAACATCAACAAGCAACCCGTCATATTCAACATCAGAGATCTTGTGTGGCTACACCTTCGCAAGGACCGCTTCCCCAACAAATGCATGTCCAAGCTTCTACCATGAGCCGATGGACCTCTCAAGGTGCTCGAACACTACAACAACAATGCCTACAAGATCGACATCCCACACGACAAGTACAATGTGAGCGATATCTTGAATATCAAGGACCTTTATCCCTACCATGGTGATGAAGATTTCGATCCAAGGTCAGATCATTACCAATGGGGGGGGGAGATGATGCGGAGCATCCCAAGGTCATCCCCATGGATCTTTCATCGTCTCACCAAGTGCCTAGTGGACCCATGACACGAGCACGTGCAAGAGCTCTCGAAACCGAGGTGACATCTCTCCTCTCACAATTCCCCTTCGATGCACATGAGACATGGCTACTACCTCAAACAGAGACATTATGCATACTCGGGTACCAAGGAATTAACCATGGAGAAGCTAAGGAGCAAGGAGGATGGAAGAAGGAAGACACATGCGAAGACGAAGAAGAAAACGGCCAAGTCTGCACTTGCCCGGACGATTTGGACCGCCATCCGGATGATCCGGACCCTAGCCCGGACGATCCGGATAAGTGGCAGCCGACACCAGCAAGCCTCCCCCTGAAGCCAGATGGTCCGGACCGACGCCTAGATCATCCTGAACCACTCGGACGTCCGGACCTCCTCCCGGTCATCCGGACCCCCCTCGACGTCTGCGACACATCCGGACGATCCGGATGGCCTCCCGGATCATCCGGACCCCTGACACCCGAATCATCCAGGCCACCATCCAGATCATCCGGACCACCACCTACGTGTGCCTTTTGGGCCAAAGCCCATGTACCCATTTGTCCCTCTAGCCTATATAAACGACTACACCTCCACTTTTCGAGGGTTAGCAAAGGATTGGCTCATTTAAGGGATAGAGCTTTGCTCATCCACTTGGTTACTTCTCCATTGGAGTCCATGACCTCTTCGGAGAAGATCCCCCAAGCGGATTCAAGACCCCTCAGAGGAAGACCTCCTCAAGACCTCCTCACGGAGAAGAACTTGCTACTTGTATCGTCCTTTGTTGATCGTGGATCGTGTATGTCTTTGTGTTTCGAGGATCTAGCACATGCGTAATTGAATCTTGTGGGTTTGATTGATTCCTCTCATGATTTCCCCTCGTGTTCTTCGTGTTCTTCATGGGATCCGCTCCAATCGTGAAAGATCGGGCATCTAGGGTTCTACCCTACATCACATCCCCTATTTCATCTTCATCTATCGGTAAATTTACTTGAGGCTATATTTGTATTCACCACATGATATGGGTTTTGCTTGGAGCGTCTTGTATGATATGAGTCTCTAATTTTTAGTTTGCCACTATTATCCTTGCTGTACACACCTTTTGAGAGGGACACGCATGAATCATGATTTATTAGAATACTCTATGTGCTACACTTATATCTTTTGAGCTAGGCAATTTTGCTCTAGTGCTTCACTTATATCTTTTTAGAGCACGGCGGTGGTTTTATTTTGTAGAAATTATTGAACTTCATGCTTCACTTATATTATTTTGAGAGTCTCTCTAAACAACATGGTAATTTGCTTTAGTTATGAATTTAGTCCTAATATGATAGGCAACCAAGAGGGATATAATAAAAACTTTCATATAAAGTGCAATGAATACTATGAGAAGTTTGGTTCCTTATGGCTATTTTGAGATATAAAGATGGTGATATTAGAGTCATGGTAGTGAGTAATTGTGGATTGGAGAAATACTTGTGTTAAAGTTTGTGATTCCCATAGCATGCACGTATGGTGAACCGTTACGTAATGAAGTTGGAGCATGATTTATTTATTGATTGTCTTCCTTATAAGTGGCGGTCGGGGACGAGGGATGGTCTTTTCCTACCAATCTATCACCCTAGGAGCATGCGTGTAGTACTTTGTTTTGATGACTAATAGATTTTTGCAATAAGTATGTGAGTTCTTTATGACTAATGTTGAGTCCATGGATTATACGCACTCTCACCCTTCCACCATTGCTAGCCTCTCTAGTACCGTGCAACTTTCGCCGGTGCCATACACCCACCTATTACCTTCCTCAAAACATCCACCATACCTACCTATTATGGCATTTCCATATCCATTCCGAGATAAATTGCCATGCAACTTCCATTGTTCCATTTATTATGATACATACCATCATTGTCATATTGCTTTGCATGATCATGTAGTTGGCATCATATTTTTGGCAAAGCCACCTTTCATAATTTTTTTATACATGTCACTCTTGAGTCATTGAACATCGCGGTGCAACGCTGGAGGCATTCATTAGAGTTATACTTTGTTATAAGTATGGAGTTGTAATTCTTGAGTTGTAAGTAAATAGAGGTCGGATGATCTTCATCATTAGAGCATTGCCCTATGTGAGGAAAAAAATAAAAGAGGCCAAAGAAGCCAACAAAAAAAGGCCAAATAAGCCAAACAAAAAATGAGAGAAAAGAGAGAAGGGGCAATGGTACTATCCTTTTTCCACACTTGTGCTTCAAAGTAACACCATGATCTTCATGATAGAGAGTCTCTTATATTGTCACTTTCATATACTAGTGTGAATTTTTAATTATAGAACTTGGCTTATATATTCAAATGATGGGCTTCCTCAAATTCCCCTAGGTCTTCGTGAGCAAGAAAGTTGGATGCACACCCACTTAGTTTTCTTTTGAGCATTCATAAACTTATAGCTCTAGTGCATCCGTTGCATGGCAATCCCTACTCACTCTGATTGATATCTATTGATGGGCATCTCCATAGCCCGTTGATACGCCTAGTTGATGTGAGACTATCTTCTTCTTTATTGTCTTCTCCACAACCACCATATTCTATTCCACCCATAGTGCTATGTCCATGGCTCATGCTCATGTATTGCATGAAAGTCGAAAAGGTTTGAAAACATCAAAAGTATGAAACAATTTCTTGGCTTGTCATCAGGGTTGTGCATGATTTGAATATTATTTTGTGTGATGAAGAAAGTGTTGGGGAACGTACCATTTCAAAAAAATTCCTACGATCACGCAAGATCTATCTAGGAGAAGCATAGCAACGAGACGGGAGAGTGTGTCCACATACCATCGTAGACCGAAAGGGGAAGTGTTTAGTAACGCGGTTGATGTAGTCGAATGTCTTCATGATACAACCAATCCAAGTACCTAATGTACAGCACCTCCGTGTTCAGCACACGTTCAGCACGATGACGTCCCTCGAGCTCTTGATCTAGTAGAGGGATGAGGGAGAGTTTCGTCAGCATGACGGCGTGGCAACAATGATGATGAAGTTACAGGCGCAGGGCTTCGCCTAAACACTACGAGGATATGACCGAGGTGTTAAACTGTGGAGGTGGGCACCGCACATGCCTAAGAGATTGTCTGTTGTGCTTTGGGGTGCCCCCTACCCACATATATAAAGGAGGGGGAGGAGGAGGCCGGCCAAGGGGGGCGCGCCATAGGGGAGTCCAACTTGGATTCCCAATCCTAGTTAGAGTCCCCTTCCTTTTCCAAGAGGGGGAGAGAGGGAGAAGGAAAGAGGGGGGCGCCACCCCCTCCCTAGTCCAATTTGGACTTGCCATGGGGGGGGGGCTGCCACCCCTTGCGGCCCTTCTCTCCTTTCCACTAAAGCATGAAGGTCCAATACTTCCCCGGGGGGTTCCGGTAACCTCCCGCTACTCCGAAAATACCCGTATCACTTCGGAACTATTCCGGTGTCTGAATATAACTTTCCAATATATCGATCTTTACCTCTCGACGATTTCGGGACTCCTTGTCATGTCCGCGGCCTCATCCGGGACTCCAAACAAACTTCTTCATCAAATCACATAACTCATAATGCAAATTGTCATCGAATGTTAAGCGCGCAGACCCTACGACTTCGAGAACTATGTAGACATGACCGAGACACTTCTCCGATCAATAACCAATAGAGGAACCTGGATGCTCATATTGGCTCCTACATATTTTATGAAGATCTTTATCCGTCAAACCGCATAACAACATATGTTTTTCCCTTTGTCATCGGTATGTTACTTGCCCGAGATTCAATCATCGGTATCAGCATACCTAGTTCAATATCGTTATCAGCAAGTCTCTTTACTCGTTACATAAAGCATCATCCCATAACTAACTCATTAGTCGCATTGCTTGCAAGGCTTATACTGATGTGCATTACCGAGAGGGCCCAAAGATACCTCTCCGATACACGGAGTGACAAATCCTAATCTTGATCTATGCCAACTCAAAAAACACCATTAGAGACACTGGTAGAGCATCTTTATAATCACCCAGTTACGTTGTGACGTTAAATAGCTCACAAGGTGTTCCTCGGTATTCGAGAGTTGCATAATCTCATAGTCAGAGGAACATGTATAAGTCATGAAGAAAGCAATAGCAATAAAACTAAGTGATCATGATGCTAAGCTAACGGATGGGTCTTATCCATCACATCATTCTCTAATGATGTGATCACGTTAATCAAATGACAACACATGTCTATGGTCAGGAAACTTAACCATCTTTCATTAACAAGCTGGTCAACTAGAAGCATACTAGGGAAACTCTGTTTGTCTATGTATTCACACATGTACTAAGTTTCCGGTTAATACAGTTCTAGAATGAATAATAAACATTTATCATGATATAAGGAAATATAAATAACAACTTTATTATTGCCTCTAGGGCATATTTCCCTTAGTCTCCCACTTGCTTTAGAGTCAATATTCTATATTACATAGTAATGATTCTAACACCCATGGAGTCTTGATGCTGATCATGTTTTGCTCGTGAGAGAGGCTTAGTCAACGTGTCTGCAACATTCAGATTCATATGTATCTTGCAAATCTCCATGTCTCCCTCCTTGACTTGATCGTGGATGGAATTGTTGCATCTCTTGATGTGTTTGGTTCTCTTCTAAAATATGGATTCCTTCGCCAAGGCAATTGCTCCAGTATTGTCACAAAAGATTTTCATTAGACCCGATGCACTAGGTATTACACCTAGATCGGATATGAACTCCTTCATCCAGACTCCTTCATTTCCCGCTTCCGAAGCAGCTATGTACTCTGCTTCACACATAGATCCCGCCATGACGCTCTACTTGGAACTACACCAACTAATAGCTCCACTATTCAATATAAATACGTATCCGTTTTGTGACTTAGAGTAATCCGGATCAGTGTCAAAGCTTGCATCGGCATAACCATTTACGACGAGCTCTTTGTCACCTCCATAAACAAGAAACATATCCTTAGTCCTTTTAAGGTATTTCAGGATGTTCTTGACCACTGTCCAGTGATCCACTCCTGGATTACTTGGGTACCTCCCTGCTAAACTTATCGCAAGGCACACATTAGGTCTGGTACACAGCATTGCATACATGATAGAACCTATGGCTGAGGCATAGGGAATGACTTTCATTTTCTCTCTATCTTCTGCAGTGGTCGGGCATTGAGTCTGGCTCAACTTCACACCTTGTAACACAAGCAAGAACCCTTTATTTGACTGATCCATTTTAACTACTTCAAAACTTTATCAAGGTATGTGCTTTGTGAAAGTCCAATTAAGCGTCCTGATCTATCTCTATAGATCTTGATGCCCAATATATAAGCAACTTCACCGAGGTCTTTCATTGAAAAATTCTTATTCATGTATCCTTTTATGCTCTCCAGAATTTTTTTATTATTTCCAATCAACAATATGTCATCCACATATAATATTTGAAATGCTATAGAGCTCTCACTCACTTTCTTGTAAATGCAGGCTTCTCCAAAAGTCTGTATAAAACCATATTCTTTGATCACACTATCAAAGCGTATATTCCTACTCCGACAGGCTTGCACCAGTCCATAAATGGACCGCTGGAGCTTGCACAATTTGTTAGCACGTTTAGGATCGACAAAACCTTCTGGTTGCATCATATAAAACTATTCTTTAAGATATCCATTAAGGAATGCGTTTTTGACATCCATTTGCCAAATTTCATAATCATAAAAATGCAGCAGTTGCTAACATGATTCGGACAGACTTAAGCATTGCTACGGGTGAGAAGGTCTCATCGTAGTCAACTCCTTGAACTTGTCAATAACCTTTCGCAACAAGTCGAGCTTTGTAGACAGTAACATTAGTGTCAGCATCAGTCTTCTTCTTGAAGATCCATTTATTCTCTATTGCTTGCCGATCATCGGGGAAGTCGACCAAAGTCTACACTTTGTTCTCATACATGGATCCCATCTCAGATTTCATGGCCTCAAACCATTTCGTGGAATCTGGGCTCATCATCGCTTCGTCATAGTTTGTAGGTTCGTCATGGTCAAGTAACATGACCTCCAGAATAGGATTACCGTACCACTCTGGTGCGGATCTTATTCTAGTTGACCTACGAGGTTCGGTAGTAACTTGATCTGAAGTGTCATGATCATCATCATTAGCTTCCTCACTGATTGGTGTAGGAATCACAGGAACTAATTTCCGTGATGAACTACTTTACAAGTTGGGAGAAGGTACAATTACCTCATCAAGTTCTACTTTCCTCCCACTCACTTCCTTCGACCGAAACTCCTTCTCTATAAAGGATCCATTCTTAGCAATGAATATCTTGCCTTCAGATCTATGATAGAAGGTGTACCCAACAGTCTCCTTTGGATATCCTATGAAGACACATTTCTCTGATATGGGTCCAAGCTTATCAGGTTGAAGCTTTTTCACATAACCAACGGAGCCCCAAACTTTGAGAAACGACAGCTTAGGTTTCTTGCCAAACCATAGTTCATATGGTGTCGTCTCAACGGATTTCTACTTAACGTGAATGCATCCGTCTCTAAAGCATAACCCCAAAACGATGGCGGTAAATCGATAAGAGACATCATAGATCGCAGCATATCCACTAAAGTACGGTTACGACGTTCGGACACACCATTACGCTGTAGTGTTCCACGTGGCGTGAGTTGCGAAACTATTCCAAATTGTTTCAAATGAAGACCAAACTCATAACTCAAATATTCACCTCCACGATCAGATCGTAGAAACTTTATTTTCTTGTTACGATGAGTTTCCACTTCACTCTGAAATTCTTTGAACTTTTCAAATCTTTAGACCTATGTTTCACTAAGTAGATATACCCATATCTACTCAAATCATTTGTGAAGGTTAGAAAATAGACCACTCATCAAGGGTTCATGACCATAAAAGATATTACTCATATAAATAGAACAACCATTATTCTCTGATTTAAATGAATAACCGTCTCACATTAAACAAGATCCAGATATAATGTTCATGCTCAATGTTGGCACCAAATAACAATTATTTAGGTCTAAAACTAATCCCGATGGTAGATGTAGAGGTAGCGTGCCGACATCGATCACATTGACTTTGGAACCATTTCCCACGCGCATCGTCACCTCGTCCTTAGCCAATCTTCGTTTAATCTGTAGCCCCTATTTTGAGTTGCAAATATGAGAAACAGAACCAGTATCAAATGCCCAGGCGCTACTTTGAGCATTAGTAAGGTACACATCAATAACATGTATATCAAATATACCTTTCACTTTGCCATCCTTCTTATCCGCCAAATAGTTGGGGCAGTTCCGCTTCCAGTGACCAGTCCCTTTGCAGTAGAAACAATTAGTCTCAGGCTTAGGTCCCGACTTCGACTTCTTGATGGGGAACGTTGCAGAAAACAAAATTTTCCTACGGTTTCACCAAGATCCATCTAGGAGTTCATCTAGCAACGAGTGATTAGATGCATCTACGTACATTGTAGATCGCGAGCAGAAGCGTTCAAAGAATGGGGATGAGGGAGTCATACTCGACGTGATTCGAATCACCGAAGATCCTAGCACCGAATGGACGGCACCTCCGCGTTCAACACACGTACGGAACAGCCACGTCTCCTCCTTCTTGATCCAGCAAGGGGGGAGGAGAGGTTGAGGGAGATGGCTCCAGCAGCAGCAGGACGGCGTGGTGATGATGGAGCTGCAGTACTCCGGCAAGGCTTCGCTAAGCACTATGGAGGAGGAGGATGTGTTGGAGAGGGAGAGGGAGGCACCAAAGGCAAAGGTAAGAAGTCCTCCATCTCCCCACTATATATAGGAGGGCCAAGGGGGGGGGGGCGCCGGCCCTAGGAGATCTAATCTCCTAGGGGGGTGCGGCCAAGGGGAGGAATCCCTCCTCCCCAAGGCACCTAGGAGGTGCCTTCCCCTCCTAGGACTCTTCCTTTAGGGTTTCCCCCACCCTAGGCGCATGGGCCCTAGGGGAAAGTGGCGCCCCAGCCCACTTTGGGCTGGATCCCTTCCCACTTCAGCCCATGGGGCCCTCCGGGATAGGTGGCCCCACCCGGTGGACCCCCGGGACCCTTCCGGTGGTCCCGGTACAATACCGGTAACCCCGAAACTTGTCCCGATGGCCGAAATAGCACTTCCTATATATAATTCTTTACCTCCGGACCATTCCGGAACTCCTCGTGACGTCTGGGATCTCATCCGGGACTCCGAACAACATTCGGGTTACTGCATATACATATCCCTACAACCCTAGCGTCACCGAACCTTAAGTTTGTAGACCCTACGGGTTCGGGAGACATGTAGACATGACCGAGACGACTCTCCGGTCAATAACCAACAGCGGGATCTGGATACCCATGTTGGCTCCCACATGCTCCTCGATGATCTCATCGGATGAACCACGATGTCGAGGATTCAAGCAACCCCGTATACAATTCCCTTTGTCAATCGGTATGTTACTTGCCCGAGATTCGATCGTCGGTATCCCAATACCTTGTTCAATCTCATTACCGGCATGTCACTTTACTCGTACTGTAATGCATGATCCCGTGACCAGACACTTGGTCACTTTGAGCTCATTATGATGATGCATTACCGAGTGGGCCCAGTGATACCTCTCCGTCATACGGAGTGACAAATCCCAGTCTTGATCCATGTCAACCCAACAGACACTTTCGGAGATACCCGTAGTATACCTTTATAGTCACCCAGTTACGTTGTGATGTTTGGTATACCCAAAGCACTCCTACGGTATCCGGGAGTTACACGATCTCATGGTCTAAGGAAAGGATACTTGACATTGGAAAACTCTAGCAAACGAACTATACGATCTTGTGCTATGTTTAGGATTGGGTCTTGTCCATCACATCATTCTCCTAATGATGTGATCTCGTTATCAATGACATCCAATGTCCATAGTTAGGAAACCATGACTATCTGTTGATCAACGAGCTAGTCAACTAGAGGCTTACTGGGGACATGTTGGTGTCTATTACTCACACATGTATTACGATTTCCGGATAACACAATTATAGCATGAATAAAGATAATTATCATGAACATGGAAATATAATAATAATGCTTTTATTATTGCCTCTAGGGCATATTTCCAATAGTCTCCCACTTGCACTAGAGTCAATAATCTAGTTACATTGTGATGAATCGAACACCCATGGAATTCTGGTGTTGATCATGTTTTGCTCTAGGGAGAGGTTTAGTCAATGGATCTGCTACATTCAGGTCCGTATGTACTTTAAAAATATCTGTCTCCATCTTGAACATTTTCACGAATGGAGTTGAAGCGACGCTTGATGTGCCTTGTCTTCTTGTGAAACCTGGGCTCCTTGGCAAGAGCAATAGCTCCAGTGTTGTCACAGAAGAGCTTGATCGGCCCCGATGCATTGGGTATGACTCCTAGGTCGGTGATGAACTCCTTCACCCAAATTGCTTCATGTGCTGCCTCCGAGGCTGCCATGTACTCTGCTTCACATGTAGATCCAGCCACGACGCTCTGCTTGCAACTGCACCAGCTTACTGCCCCACCATTCAAAATATGCACGTATCCGGTTTGTGACTTTGAGTCATCCAGATCTGTGTCGAAGCTAGCATCGACGTAACCCTTTACGATGAGCTCTTCGTCACCTCCATAAACGAGAAACATTTCCTTAGTCCTTTTCAGGTACTTTAGGATATTCTTGACCGCTGTCCAGTGTTCCTTGCCGGCATTACTTTGGTACCTACCTACCAAACTTACGGCAAGGTTTACATTAGGTCTGGTACACAGCATGGCATACATAATAGAACCTATGGCTGAGGCATAGGGGATGACACTCATCTCTTCTATATCTTCTGCCGTGGTCGGACATTGAGCTGAGCTCAATTTCACACCTTGTAATACAGGCAAGAACCCCTTCTTAGACTGATCCATATTGAACTTCTTCAATATCTTATCAAGGTATGTGCTTTGTGAAAGACCTATGAGGCGTCTTGATCTATCTCTGTAGATCTTGATGCCTAATATATAAGCAGCTTCTCCAAGGTCCTTCATTGAAAAACTCTTATTCAAGTAGGCCTTTATGCTGTCCAAGAGTTCTATATCATTTCCCATCAAAAGTATGTCATCTACATATAATATGAGAAATGCTACAGAGCTCCCACTCACTTTCTTGTAAACGCAGGATTCTCCATAAGTCTGCGTAAACCCAAACGCTTTGATCATCTCATCAAAGCGAATGTTCCAACTCCGAGATGCTTGCACCAGCCCATAAATCGAGCGTTGGAGCTTGCACACCTTGTCAGCATTCTTAGGATCGACAAAACCTTCCGGCTGCATCATATACAATTCTTCCTTAAGGAAACCATTAAGGAATGCCGTTTTGACGTCCATTTGCCATATTTCATAATCATAGAATGCGGCAATCGCTAACATGATTCAGACGGACTTCAGCTTCGCTACCGGTGAGAAAGTCTCATTGTAGTCAACCCCTTGAACTTGTCAATAACCCTTAGCGACAAGCCGAGCTTTATAGATGGTCACATTACCATCCGCGTCTGTCTTCTTCTTAAAGATCCATTTATTTTCTATGGCGCGCCGCTCAACGGGCAAGTCAGTCAAAGTCCATACTTCGTTTTCATACATGAATCCTATCTCGGATTTCATGGCTTCTAGCCATTTGTCGGAATCCGGGCCCGCCATCGCTTCTTCATAGTTCGAAGGTTCACCATTGTCTAACAACATGATTTCCAAGATAGGGTTGCCGTACCACTCTGGTGCAGAACGTGTCCTTGTGGACCTTCGAATTTCAGTAGGAGCTTGATCAGAAGTATCTTGATCATCATCATTAACTTCCTCTCTTGTCGGTGCAGGCACCTCAGAAACATTTCCTTGAGTTGCGCCATTTTCCGGTTCAAGAGGTAATACTTCATCAAGGTCTACTTTCCTCCCACTTACTTCTTTCGAGAGAAACTCTTTCTCTAGAAAGGACCCATTCTTGGCAACAAAGATCTTGCCTTCGGATCTGAGGTAGAAGGTATACCCAATAGTTTCTTTAGGGTATCCTATGAAGACGCATTTTTCCGATTTGGGTTCGAGCTTTTTAGGTTGAAGTTTCTTGACATAAGCATCGCATCCCCAAACTTTTAGAAACGACAGCTTAGGTTTCTTCCCAAACCATAATTCATACGGTGTCGTCTCAACGGATTTCGACGGAGCCCTATTTAAAGTGAATGCGGCAGTCTCTAAAGCATAGCCCCAAAAAGATAGCGGTAAATCGGCAAGAGACATCATAGATCGCACCATATCTCATAGAGTGCGATTACGATGTTCGGACACACCATTACGCTGAGGTGTTCCAGGCGGCGTGAGTTGTGAAACTATTCCACATTTTCTTAAGTGTGTGCCAAACTCGTGACTCAAGTATTCTCCTCCACGATCTGATCGCGGGAACTTGATTTTCCTGTCACGTTGATTCTCAACCTCACTCTAAAATTCCTTGAACTTTTCAAAGGTCTCAGACTTGTGTTTCATAAGTAGACATACCCATATCTACTCAAGTCATCAGTGAGGGTGAGAACATAACGATAGCCAGCGCGAGCCTCAACGCTCATTGGACCGCACACATCAGTATGTATGATTTCCAATAAGTTGGTTGCTCGCTCCATTGTTCCTGAGAATGGAGTCTTGGTCATTTTACCCATGAGGCATGGTTTGCACGTGTCAAATGATTCGTAATCAAGAGACTCTAAAAGTCCATCTGCATGGAGCTTCTTCATGCGTTTGACACCTATGTGACCAAGGCGGCAGTGCCACAAGTATGTGGGACTATCATTATCAATCTTACATCTTTTGGTACTCACACTATGAACATGTGTAGCATTACGCTTGAGATTCATTAAGAATAAACCATTCACCATCGGAGCATGACCATAAAACATATCTCTCATATAAATAGAACAACCATTATTCTCGGATTTAAATGAGTAGCCATCTCGAATTAAACGAGATCCTGATACAATGTTCATGCTCAAACTTGGCACTAAATAACAATTATTGAGGTTCAAAACTAATCCCGTAGGTAAATGTAGAGGTAGCATGCCGACGGCGATCACATCGACCTTGGAACCATTCCTGACGCGCATCGTCACCTCATCCTTCGCCAGTCTCCGCTTATTCCGCAGCTCCTGCTTTGAGTTAGAAATGTGAGCAACTGCACTGGTATCAAATACCCAGGAGCTACTACGAGTACTGGTAAGGTACACATCAATTACATGTATATCACATATACCTTTCGTTTTGCTGGCCTTCTTGTCCGCTAAGTATTTGGGGAAGTTCCGCTTCCAGTGACCACTTTCCTTGCAATAAAAGCATTCAGTCTCGGGCTTGGGTCCATTCTTTGGCTTCTTCCCGGCAGCTTGCTTGCCGGGCGCAGCAACTCCCTTGCCGTCCTTCTTGAAGTTCTTCTTACCCTTGCCCTTTTTGAACTTAGTGGTTTTATTCACCATCAACACTTGATGTTCCTTTTTGACTTCTACCTCTGCTGATTTTAGCATTGCAAATACTTCAGGAATGGTCTTTTCCATCCCCTGCATATTGAAGTTCATCACAAAGCTCTTGTAGCTCGGTGGAAGCGACTGAAGGATTCTGTCAATGACCGCGTCATCTGGGAGATTAACTCCCACCTGAGTCAAGCGGTTATGTAACCCAGACATTGTGAGTATGTGCTCACTGACAGAACTATTTTCCTCCATCTTACAGCTGAAGAATTTGTCGGAGACTTCATATCTCTCAACCCGGGCATGAGCTTGGAAAACCATTTTCAGCTCTTCGAACATCTCATATGCTCCGTGTCTCTCAAAACGCTTTTGGAGCCCCGGCTCTAAGCTGTAAAGCATGCCGCACTGAACGAGGGAGTAGTCATCGGTACGTGCCTGCCAAGCGTTCATAACGTCTTGTTCTGCAGGGAGAACAGGTGCGTCACCTAGCGGTGCTTGTAGGACATAATCTTTCTTGGCAGCTATGAGGATAATCCTCAGGTTCCGGACCCAGTCCGTGTAGTTGCTGTCATCGTCTTTCAGCTTGGTTTTCTCTAGGAATGCGTTGAAGTTGAGGACTACGTTGGCCATTTGATCTACAAGACATATTGTAAAATATTTAGACTAAGTTCATGATAATTAAGTTCATCTAATCAAATTTCAATAAACTCCCACTTAGATAGACATCCCTCCTGTAATCTAAGTATAACATGATCCGAGTTAACTAGGCCATGTCCGATCATCACGTGAGACGGACTAGTCAACATCGGTGAACATCTTCATGTTGATCGTATCTTCTATACGACTCATGCTCGACCTTTCGGTCTTCTGTGTTCCGAGGCCATGTCTGTACATGCTAGGCTCGTCAAGTCAACCTAAGTGTTTGCATGTGTAAATCTGTCTTACACCCGTTGTATGTGAACGTTAGAATCTATCACACCCGATCATCACGTGGTGCTTCGAAACAACGAACTGTCGCAACGATGCACAGTTAGGGGGAACACTTTCTTGAAATTATTATGAGGGATCATCTTATTTACTACCGTCGTTCTAAGTAAACAAGATGCAAAAACATGATAAACATCACATGCAATCAAATAATAATAGTGACATGATATGGCCAATATCACATAGCTCCTTTGATCTCCATCTTGGGGCTCCATGATCATCTTGTCACCGGCATGACACCATGATCTCCATCATCATGATCTCCATCATCGTGTCTCCATGAAGTTGCTCGCCAACTATTACTTCTACTACTATGGCTAATGCGTTTAGCAATAAAGTAAAGTAATTTACATGGCATTTCTCAATGACACGCAGGTCATACAAAAAATAAAGACAACTCCTATGGCTCCTGCCGGTTGTCATACTCATCGACATGCAAGTCGTGATTCCTATTACAATAGCATGAACATCTCATACATCACATATAGATCATTCATCATTCATCACAACTTTGGCCATATCATATCACAAAGCACTTGCTGCAAAAACAAGTTAGACGTCCTCTAATTGTTGTTGCATGTTTTACGTGGCTGAAGTAGGGTTCTAGCAAGAACGTTTTCTTACCTACGTGAAAGCCACAACATGATTTGTCAACTTCTGTTTACCCTTCATAAGGACCCTTTTCATTGAATCTGCTCCAACTAAAGTGGGAGAGACAGACACCCGCCAGCCACCTTATGCAACTTGTGCATGTTAGTCGGTGGAACCGGTCTCACGTAAGCGTACGTGTAAGGTTGGTCCGGGCCGCTTCATCCCACAATACCGTTGAAGCAAGGTAAGACTACTAGCGGCAAGAAAGTTGACAACATCAACGCCCACAACAAATTGTGTTCTACTCGTGCAAGAGAACTACGCATAGACCTAGCTCATGATGCCACTGATGGGGAACGTTGCAGAAAACAAAATTTTCCTACGGTTTCACCAAGATCCATCTAGGAGTTCATCTAGCAACGATTGATTAGATGCATCTACGTACCTTGTAGATCGCGAGCGGAAGCGTTCAAAGAACGGGGATGAGGGAGTCGTACTCGACGTGATTCGAATCACCGAAGATCCTAGCACCGAATGGATGGCACCTCCGCGTTCAACACACATACGGAACAGCCACGTCTCCTCCTTCTTGATCCAGCAAGGGGGGAGGAGAGGTTGAGGGAGATGGCTCCAGCAGCAGCATGACGGCGTGGTGATGATGGATCTGCAGTACTCCGGCAAGGCTTCGCTAAGCACTATGGAGGAGGAGGATGTGGTGGAGAGGGAGAGGGAGGCACCAAAGGCAAAGGTAAGAAGCCCTCCATCTCCCCACTATATATAGGAGGGCCAAGGGGGGGGGGGCGCCGGCCCTAGGAGATCTAATCTCCTAGGGGGGTGCGGCCAAGGGGAGGAATCCCTCCTCCCCAAGGCACCTAGGAGGTGCCTTCCCCTCCTAGGACTCTTCCTTTAGGGTTTCCCCCACCCTAGGCGCATGGGCCCTAGGGGAAAGTGGCACCCCAGCCCACTGTGGGCTGGATCCCTTCCCACTTCAGCCCATGGGCCCCTCCGGGATAGGTGTCCCCACCAGGTGGACCCCCGGGACCCTTCCGGTGGTCCCGGTACAATACCGGTAACCCCGAAACTTGTCCCGATGGCCGAAATAGCACTTCCTATATATAATTCTTTACCTCCGGACCATTCCGGAACTCCTCGTGACGTCCGGGATCTCATCCGGGACTCCGAACAACATTCGGGTTACTGCATATACATATCCCTACAACCCTAGCGTCACCGAACCTTAAGTGTGTAGACCCTACGGGTTCGGGAGACATTTAGACATGACCGAGATGACTCTCCGGTCAATAACCAACAGCGGGATCTGGATACCCATGTTGGCTCCCACATGTTCCTCGATGATCTCATCGAATGAACCACGATGTCGAGGATTCAAGCAACCCCGTATACAATTCCCTTTGTCAATCGGTATGTTACTTGCCCGATATTCGATCGTCGGTGTCCCAATACCTTGTTCAATCTCGTTACCGGCAAGTCACTTTACTCGTACCGTAATGCATGATCCCATGACCAGACACTTGGTCACTTTGAGCTCATTATGATGAGCATTACCGAGTGGGCCCAGTGATACCTCTCCGTCATACGGAGTGACAAATCCCAGTCTTGATCCATGTCAACCCAACAGACACTTTCGGAGATACCCGTAGTATACCTTTATAGTCACCCAGTTACGTTGTGACGTTTGGTATACCCAAAGCACTCCTACGGTATCCGGGAGTTACACGATCTCATGGTCTAAGGAAAGGATACTTGACATTGGAAAACTCTAGCAAACGAACTATACGATCTTGTGCTATGTTTAGGATTGGGTCTTGTCCATCACATCATTCTCCTAATGATGTGATCTCGTTATCAATGACATCCAATGTCGATAGTCAGGAAACCATGACTATCTGTTGATCAACGAGCTAGTCAACTAGAGGCTTACTAGGGACATGTTGGTGTCTATTACTCACACATGTATTACGATTTCCGGATAACACAATTATAGCATGAATAAAGACATATATCATGAACAAGGAAATATAATAATAATGCTTTTATTATTGCCTCTAGGGCATATTTCCAACACTTCTACCCTTGAGCAGCAACTGGCTTGCTGTTCTTCTTGAAGTTCCCCTTCTTCCCTTTGCCTTTTTCTTGAAACTAGTGGTCTTGTTCACCATCAACACTTGATGCTCCTTCTTGATTTCTACCTCCGCAGCCTTTCACGTCACGAAGAGCTCGGGAATTATTTTTCCCATCCCTTGCACATTATAGTTCATCACAAAGCCTTTATAGCTTGGTGGCAGTGATTGAAGAACTCTGTCAATGACACTACCATCAGGAAGATTAACTCCCAGCCGAGTCAAGTGGTTGTGGTACCTAGACATTCTGAGTATGTGTTCATTGACAGAACTATTCTCCTCCATTTTGCATCTATAGAACTTGTTGGAGACTTCATATCTCCCAACTCGGGCATTTGCTTGAAATATTAACTTCAACTCTTGGCACATCTCATATGCTCCATGATGTTCAAAATGTCCTTGAAGTCCCGATTCTAAGCCGTAAAGCATTTCACACTGAACTATCGAGTAGTCATCAGCTTTGATCTGCCGGACGTTCATAACGTCCGGAGTTGCTCCTATAGCGGGTCTTGTACCTAGCGGTGCTTCCAGGAGGTAATACTTCTCTGCAGCAATGAGGATAATGCTTAAGTGACGGACCCAGTCCATGTAGTTTCTACCATCATCTTTCAACTTAGCTTTATCTAGGAACGCATTATTACTTAAGAACTCCCACGTAGATAGACATCCCTCTAGTCATCTAAATGATCACATGATCCATATCAACTAAACCATGTCCGATCATCACGTGAGATGGAGTAGTTTTCAATGGTGAACATCACATTTGACCTTTCGGTCTCAGTGTTCCAAGGCCATATCTGCATATGCTAGGCTCGTCAAGTTTAACTCGAGTATTCTACATGTGAAAAACTGGCTTGCACCCGTTGTATGTGAACGTAGAACTTATCACACCCGATCATCACGTGGTGTCTCGGCACGACGAACTGTAGCAACGGTGCATACTTAGGGAGAACACTTGTACCTTGAAATTTAGTGAGGGATCACCATCGTACTAAGAAAAATAAGATGCATAAAGGATAAACATCACATGCAATCAAAATATGTGACATGATATGGCCATCATCATCTTGTGCCTTTATCTCCATCTCCAAAGCACCGTCATGATCTCCATCGTCACCGTCTTGACACCTTGATCTCCATCGTAGCATCGTTGTCGCCTCGCCAACTATTGCTTCGACGACTATCGCTACAGTTAGTGATAAACTAAAGAAATTACATGGCGATTGCATTTCATACAATAAAGCAACAACCATAAGGCTCCTGCCAGTTGCCGACAACTTTTACCAAACACGATCATCTCATACAACAATTTATATCTCATCACGTCTAGACCATATCACATCACAACATGCCCTGCAAAAACAAGTTAGATATCCTCTACTTTGTTGTTGCAAGTTTTACATGGCTGCTACGGGCTTCTATCAAGAATCATTCTTACCTACGCATCAAAACCACAATGATTTTTCGTCAAGTGTGCTGTTTTAACCTTCAACACGGACCAGTTGTAGTCAAACTTGATTCAACTAAAGTTGGAGAAACAGACACCCGCCAGCCACCTATGTGCAAAGCACGTCGGTAGAACCAGTCTCATGAACGCGATCAGGTAATGTCGGTGCGGGCCGCTTCATCCAACAATACCATCGAATCAAAGTAAGATGTTGGTGGTAAGCAGTATGACTATTATATCCCACAAGTCTTTGTATTCTACTGTTCATATAAAAGTAGCGTCCGAGCCAGGTTTCCTACGATCACGCAAGATCTATCTAGGAGAAGCATAGCAACGAGACGAGAGAGTGTGTCCACGTACCCTCATAGACCGAAAGCGGAAGCGTTTAGTAACGCGGTTGATGTAGTCGAACGTCTTCATGATCCAACCGATCCAAGCACCGAACGTACGACACCTTCATGTTCAGCACACGTTTAGCACGATGACGTCCCTCGAGCTCTTGATCCAGCTAAGGATGAGGGAGAGTTCTGTTAGCATGATGGCGTGGTGACGGTGATGATGAAGTTACCAATGTAGGGCTTCACCTAAGCACTATGATGATATTACCGAGGTGTTGAACTGTGGAGGGGGGCACCGCACACGGCTAAGAGATTGTCTATTGTGCTATTGGGGTGCCCCCTGTGATGCGGAGCATCCTACGGGCATCACCATGTCAAGAGTCCGTTTGGCAAGTGACACGTGCGGCATCTACTTCACATACACAAAGGTGAATCATCTCCTTTACACGTGCTCACTTGACCCCTTCGAGGATGGTATACTACTTGACACCCCTCTCGTGTGCATGCATAGGTATTGTCGGAACTTCATGTATGATGAGGAGGAGTGCAAGTGTCGGAGTAATGGGCCACGGGTAGGCCAACCCGAGCCCCATAACCTTTCAAGACATCGGGGCAGGCTGCGCCCCTCAAGACCACATGGCGAAGAGCCACCTCCTGGGAGTCTACGGCAAGGCGGCCGACTGCCCGCACACGGCCGAGTCCCAGGGCGACTTCTAGAGAAGCCGGCTTTGGGGAGTCGGCCGGCGACTCCAACAAACCGTGACCTCATCGAGGGGGACGGGGCAGGGGCGTGGCTACAATGAAGCCCACTCCCCGCCCCTTACCAAGGGCAGGCATGGCTAGAGCGCGCCATACTTGGGAAGATCTCCCTGCGGCGTGGCACTGTTGCCCAACCGGCCCTGACATCAGCACCACTGTACCTGGTCCTGCGCCCACGACAGCTTGTCTGTACGGCCTGGAGGCAACGGTGCCCACCAGCCAGCGAGACCTCGGGAGACGGCGGGAGCACCGCTAGTCGGACCCGGGGGAGTCGGCCGAGCACTCCCCCGGGGCCCACGCGCCATTAATCAAGAAGAGATGAGGAGTGGCCACAGTGATCGCCCGCCAGGCGGCGGGGCTGTTGCCATGACCCCATGACCAAGCCCGCGTCATCAGGAGCACGGCTACAGTAATCAGCAGCCGGCAAGACCCGCCCGCGGCGGACGTGGCCTGTCGGCTCCGTACCAGACCAGTCGGCGGGGTCCACCAGTCGGCAGGCCCCAGCAGTCGGTGGGGAAGTCGGAGGTCGGAGGCACTGACAGCTGGGCCTGCACCCAGTCGAATTACCATTGTACTCCTGGGGGGTAGGCCTATATAAACCACCCAGGGCACCCATGCAAAGGGTTGGATCCCATTAGTTATATACCACACCAGATAGAGGGAGAGAGCTAGCCTTTCCCTCTCCTACCACCAGACACAGCTCAAGGAGCAACCGTGTAAACACTTGACCATAGTGATCATGCTGAGACCCCGCAGAGCAGCAGTAGGGGTATTATCTCCCCAAAGAGCCCCGAAGCTGGGTAAGATTCACCGGCGTGCATGTCTTCGCCTCATCCCGTTTCCAGGCACCGGCGATGTTCTACTCGCCCCCACCATGATAAGCCATCCGTTGGCATATGTCGCACCAAACCCCCGACATTTGGCGCCCACCGTGGAGCCTGGTGCACCGCCGTCCGGAGATCTGTTCTAGACGGGAACCGTTTTCCTCCCTGGCGAGCGCAGCCAGACAGGCACGCCAGACGAAGTTTGCGTCGACGCGCTGCGCGGCGTTGAGATCGCCTGCGCAACCAGCTCCTTGGCCGAACTTGTCGGCGGGGTCTGCCTCTCCGACGAACCTGCGTCCGACGCAGGCGCAGGCGGCCCCGAAAACCTCCTCGCGGGCCTCTTCGATCAACTCCATGTTTCCGGCGAGCCCGCCGTAGACTTGGAGTCCATAGGCTCCACCGACCCGATGCTGGTCGACTCCGACACCGCGTCGGTCGACGCGTTCCCCACCAACGTGGTGGTCTACGACGAACCTCTCCCCCACGCGGAGAGCGATGGAAGCACCATCACTGAGGTGCTGGTCATCAGTCATGACGAGTTCCCTGGTGGAAGGGCGCCCGACTCACTCGGCACGACACTGCAAGACCTAGCTGCGCCCATTCCGGAAGATGCTGACGCAGAGACGTTAGAAGCGCGCCGCCTTCAGCTTGTTGAAGGCGCGAAGAAGCTAGCCAGCATGAGACGCCTGTCAGAAGCTTACCAGCGGGAGATGGATTGGCGCGATTCAGCAGCGCGGCGTAGCCATCGCCAGCCTGTTTGGGGCTACCCGCCCCGTGTATGCCACGCCAGCGGAGAACATTCGAGCCGCCCAGGCAGCGGTGGATGAGCTGGACAATTTCGAGGGCGAAGAGTGCCGCCTCATGATGGAGCGAGTCCAGCGGCTCCTCGACGCGGCCGCCGCGCAGAACGAGGCCGGCTGCCGCACAGAGGCACCGCCGCGACCAAACGACGACCCGCACCGAGATCAAGGCGCGACGTCTCAGACGCCGACTGGCGGTGCCCGAGGAAGGAAGGACAAGGAGTCGGCTGTCAGCCACAGTTGGACCCGGATTACCATAGAGCGCGACCGAGACGGCCGCCCGAGAGCAGTGGAACGACGGGACGACTGTCCGCCTCCCCCTCCCCGCAAGGAGAGGCGAGTCTCCCCGCCGCCTGTTGACCATCCGACTCTCGGTGACCGCCTTGGCCGCCGAGAGGGAGTTGGAGAGAATGACGCCCGCCACCGGATCGACCGACTTCACCGGTCCCTAGCGCTGGAAGAAGAAGACGAGCTGGGTCCGCCTTGTTTCGGGCTCCGCATTCGGGACGAGCCCTTTCCCAAAGGGTTCACGCTCCCAAGAGACACGCCCAAGTATACCGGCTCCGTGAAGCCGGAAGACTGGCTAGTCGACTACTCCATGGCTGTCAGCATAGCAAACGACAACAAGCGTGTCGCCGTAAAGTACGTTTCGCTCATGCTCCAGGGCACGGCCCGGACATGGCTGAACAGCCTAAAGCCCCGCAACATCAACAGCTGGGTCGACTTCACCGAAGCGTTCGTCCGCAACTTCACCAGCATGTACAAGCGTCCTCCCAAGCCTCGTCAGCTCTCCTTGTGCGTGCAAGGTCCTGACGAGTCAACTCGCGGCTACCTCACGCGTTGGGCTGAGCTCCAGAACTCCTGCGAGGGCGTGCATGAGGTGCAGGCCATCGAGTACTTCACAGCCGGGTGCCGAGAAGGCACCCTCCTCAAGCACAAGCTCCTCTGCGACGAGCCAGAAACCCTCAACGAGCTGCTGATCATAGCGGACAAGTACGCTACAGCCGACTCCTCCATGAAGACGGAGATTCAAATCAGCACGACTGGCAAAGTAGCTCCTCAGGCTCCAAGAACTCTGGCAGCAGACGCCGGCCGGCGACAACAGCAGGGCGACAACAAGCGCAAGGCCCCGCAGTCGGCTTCTAGCAGCCGGCAGGTCGCGACCGTCGAAGCTCAGCAGCCAGATGAGCAACCTCCGCCCAAGCGACAGAAAAGCGGCAGGCCGAACTGGTTGTCGGCCTTCTCCTACGAGTATACCTTGGATGGACCTTGCAAGTTCCACAACGGCACGAAGCCATTGAATCACACCACTCGGAAGTGCCACTGGCTCACCAGGATCGCCAAGGGAGACGGCCTCCTGCCACCCCCGCCTGCTGGGCAGCCGCCTCCACCTCCGCCCCAGCAGCCGGCACTCAGGCCAGTCAGCGTAGTACAAGACGAATACCCTGAAGAGCACGGAGCCTACGTAGTGTTCACTAGTGTGGCTGATGATCGACGCAGCAGGCGGCTGCTGCGACAAGAGGTGAACGCAGTAGCCTCAGAGACGCCAGAGTTCATGCACTGGTCTGAGAGGCCCATCAGCTGGAGCAGGGCTGACCACCCAGAAGTGATGCCGAGTCCGGGCTCCTACGCCTTGGTCCTGGACGCCACCTTTGCCACGGACAAACGGGCCGTGCGTTTCTCGCGAGTTCTGATAGATGGGGGCAGCAACATCAACATCCTGTACAAGGACACCATGGAGAAGTTAGGAATCAAGAAGAGACAGCTTCAGAGCAGCCGGACTATGTTCCACGGCAATGTTCTTGGGCTTTCCTGCTCACCAATCGGCAAGATCCTGATTGACGTCCTCTTTGGGGACAAAGATCACTTCCGAAGGGACTCTGTTTGGTTTGAGGTAGTGGACCTTGAGAGCCCATACCATGCGCTACTTGGCCGGCCCGCTTTGGCCAAGTTCATGGAGGTCCCCCACTACGCCTACCTCAAGATGAAGATGCCCAGTTCCAGGGGAATTCTGACTGTGGCCGGCGACTACCGGAAGTCGTCTGCTTGCGCGGCCGAGAGCAGTCGGCTGGCCGAGTCCCTGGTGATTGCAGCCGAGAAGCGACTCCTTGAGCGAGTTGTGGCGATGGCCGGCAAGCAGCCGGAGATATCGCCCGACCCGAAGGAGTCGGAAGCCGAAGGTTCGTTCAAGTCGGCCAAAGAGACAAAGAAGATACCCTTGGATCCGGAGCACCCAGAGAGGTACACCGTTGTAGGTGCAAACCTCAACAGCAAATAGGAAGGCGAGCTCGTCGATTTCCTCCGTGAGAATCGGGACATCTTCGCATGGTCTCCCAAGGACATGCTAGGTGTACCGACGGATTTCGCCGAGCACAAGTTACACGTCCGATCTGATGCAAAGCCGGTCAGGCAGCCCCTGCACCGCTTATCAGAAGAGAAGAGAAGAGTTGTCGGAGAAGAGATAGCCCGACTCCTAGCAGCCGGCTTCATTATGGAAGTTTTCTTCCCGGAGTGGCTGGCAAATCCGGTCCTGGTGCTAAAGAAGAACAAGCAATGGTGAATGTGTATTTACTACACGAGCCTCAACAAGGCCTGCCCCAAGGACCCGTTTGCTCTGCCGAGAATTGATCAGGTGATAGAATCCACAGCCGGATGCGAGCTGTTGAGTTTCTTGGATGCGTACTCAGGATATCACCAGATCAAGCTGAACCCGACTGACAGATTGAAGACCGCCTTCATCATGCCGTTTGGAGCATTCTGCTACCTCACCATGACGTTCGGCCTAAGGAATGTCGGCGCCACCTTTCAGTGTTGCATGCAGAAGTGCCTCCTCAAGCAGCTCGGCAGGAACGCCCACGTTTATATGGACGACATGGTGGTGAAGACGGAAAAGCGAGAAACACTGCTGGAAGACCTCAAGGAGACCTTCGAGAACCTGCGTCGGTTCCAGATCAAGCTCAACCCCGAGAAGTGTGTCTTCGGAGTACCAGCCGGCCAGCTGCTAGGTTTCCTGGTCTCTGAACGCGGCATAGAATGCAACCCAGTAAAAATCAAGGCCATCGAGAGAATGGAGGTACCTAGCCGACTGCTGGATGTGCAGAAGTTCACCGACTGCTTGGCGTCCATCAGCCGATTCATCAGTCGGCTGGGCAAGAAAGCTCTCCCCTTATACCAACTCATGAAGAAGACCACTTTTTTTGAGTGGAACCATAAGGCGGACGAAGCTTTCCACCGGTTGAAGAAGATGCTGACTACTCCACCCGTCCTGGCGGCTCCGACTCCCAAGGAACTTATGCTCCTGTACATCGCCGCCACCAGCCGAGTAGTCAGCACAGTCATTGTAGTAGAGCGCAAGGAGGAAGGCAAGGCGCTACCTGTCCAGAGACCAGTATATTACCTGAGCGAGGTACTGTCAACCTCCAAGCAGAACTACCCCCACTACCAGAAGATGTGCTATGGCGTGCACTTTGCTGCCAAGAAATTAAAGCCTTACTTCAAGAGCATCCAATCACGGTGGTCTGCACGGCTCCACTTGCCAAAATCATCGGTAGCCGAGATGCCTCTGGTCGAGTGGCCAAGTGGGCCATAGAGCTGGCTCCTTACACCATCTACTACCAGCCCCGCACCGCTATCAAATCACAAGCACTGGCCGACTTCCTCGTCGACTGGGCCGAGACCCAGTACCTGCCTCCAGCGCTTGACTCCACCCATTGGCGGATGCACTTCGACGGCTCCAAGATGCGCACCGGCTTGGGAGCCGGCGTCGTCCTCACCTCTCCCAAAGGCGACAAGCTCAAGTATGCACTGCAAATCCATTTTGCCGCCTCCAACAATGTGGCCGAGTACGAGGCGCTCATTCACGGGCTCTGGCTTGCCAAAGAACTTGGCATCCGCCGGATCCTGTGTTATGCCGACTCGGACTTAGTGGTCCAGCAGTCATCTGGCGACTAGGACGCGAAAGACGCAAACATGGCGAGCTACCGTTTCCTCATGCAGCAACTCAGAGGGTATTTCGAAGGGTGCGAGTTCCTCCATGTGCCAAGAAACAACAACGACCAAGCAGACGCCTTGGCACGAATCGGCTCTACCCGCCAAGCAATACCATCTGGCATCGCCCTTCAACGCCTCCTCAAGCCGTCTGTCAAGCCTTCACCAGAATTAGACTCCATTTTCGTACCGGCTCCTCCCGAAGACGGCGGATCCGACTCCAGAGCTCCGGCAGTCGGAACGGGGACTTTGGCGGGCGACTCCAAAGCTGCCACAGTCGAGCCCGGCCCGGGGACTGCGGTGACGGACTCGAAGATTCCCGAACTCGGCCCAAGGACCGTGCTAGTCGGCCTGGGGACTTCATCAGCCCAGCAAGCGGCTGTTGACTCCAGCCCGCCGCCTCCCAGCCCATCCGCCCTCGTCCAAGTCGCAGTTCTGGTAGTCGAATAAATAGCAGCACCCTCATGGGCCCAGCCCATCCTCAAATTCCTGGTGAACAAAGAGCTACCAACTGATGAGACCTCAGCTCGGCAAGTACAACGCCGGGCGGCAGCCTATACCATAATCAACAGAGAGCTGGTCAGGTGCAGCATCACTGGTGTCTACCAGGGCTGCGTAGAGCCAGAGCAAGGCCAGACGATCCTCAAAGACATCCATCAAGGCGAATGCGGCCACCATGCGGCTTCAAGAGCACTCGTCGCCAAAGCTTTTCGGCACGGTTTCTTTTGGCCGACTGCCTTGGAAGAGGCCAAGGAGTTGGTCCAAAAATGCAAAGGGTGCCAGAATTTCAGCTCCAAGCCGCACCAGCCGGCTTCCGCGTTCAAGACCATCCCCATTGCTTGGCCTTTTGCAGTTTGGGGTCTAGACATGGTGGGACTGTTCAAGACAGCACGAGGTGGTCTAACTCACCTACTTGTCGCAGTGGACAAGTTCACCAAGTGGGTGGAAGTGAAGCCAATTAAGAAACTAAACAGTCCGACTGCCGTGACCTTCATCACCGATATCACAATTCGGTACGGCATACCACACACCATCATCACCGACAAGGGCAAATTTTTTGCCAAAGGCGCCTTGGCCCGTTTCTGCGCAACATAGGGCATCCGACTGGACCTAGCGTCTGTCGCCCACCCGCAGTCAAACGGCCAAGTGGAGCGAGCAACCTCATCCTGTCCGGCATCAAGCCTCGGTTGATTGAGCCTCTGGAGCGCTCGGCTGGCTGCTGGCTCGATGAGCTGCCAGCCGTCCTCTGGAGTCTGCGCACGACTCCAAACAAGTCAACCGGCTTCACGCCCTTCTTCCTCGTCTACGGTGCCGAAGCCGTCATCCCAACGGACATAGAGTTCGACTCCCCACGGGTCACCATGTACACCAAGGAGGAAGCAGAAGAAGCACGACAAGATGGCGTCGATTTGCTGGAAGAGGGCCGGCTATTGGCACTCAGCCGGTCCAGCATCTACCAGCAGAGCCTGCGCCGATACCACAACAGGAAGGTCAGGCCAAGATCTTTCCAAGAAGGCGACCTTGTGCTCCGGCTAATCCAGCGAACAGCCGGCTAGCACAAGCTGTCGCCGCCTTGGGAAGGCCCTTTCATCATCAGCAAAGTACTAGGCAACGGCTCCTACTACCTGATCGACGCTCAGAAGCCCCGAGCACACAAGAGGGACGACTCCGGCAAGGAGACAGAGCAGCCATGGAATGCAAATCTTCTTCGAAGATTTTACAGTTGATGCAGTATGTACCATGCTACCTTTTGTATTAAAGTACCAAGACTTCGGGGCCCCCGAGACGAGCTCGGGGACTGCCCTCTTTTGTTTGTATGATAAAAATTATGCCTACAAGTATGCTACTCTTTGTCATGCCGTTTGGCACCGGGCTCGACAAGTCGGCCCGGGGACTTGCCGCCTTGCACTATGAAATGCTTCCTGCAGCCAGACAAGTAGTGTGTAGCACCTAAGCCGTCTTCTGCCAGAAGCCGCAGCTCGCAGAGTGACTGTATGGTGGGCAGAGGTAAGGTAGAATGGGTGCTCGCACGAAAAATGGCTACGGACTCAAAGCATAAAACATAGCTCAAGACGACTTCCAGCCTTTCTCGCAAACCGACTCTCGGACAGTCGGATTGTCGTTTTCTATCCAACTTGCTCAAACAATCTTGAAATCGGCTAAGTACTTGCTATCCCAAAGTAGCCCAGCACTTGATCCAGTAATAGTCCGCAGAGCGGCTGTCTGATTGGCAAGGCAGGCAACTAAGAGAAAGCGGCAAAGGAAAACAACCAAAAGAATAATGAGCAAGAAAAGATAGATATATATATATATAACATAGGCCCGTCGCCGAATTGTCGAATAGAGGTTCAAAATACACCCCGCGGGTGGAATTGTGCGAATTAACAAGTTCTTCAAAAGACTACTGAAGCAGATAAAACAAAAGACACAACGGCAGCTTAGGAGGCGGCAGACGGATTTGGGGGATCGGAGGAGGCACCAGCGTCAGGCGTCGGGGCGGTCGGCCGGCTAGTCTCGGCTTGATCGCCTCCTGCAGCAGTCGGGTCGGTCGCATGCGGCTCGTTGCTGGAGGCGCGGTCGGGCTGAGGCTGGCCGTCTGCTCCATCTTCTGGTGCCTCCGCCTCGCCCTCATCCTCCGCCTCGTCCTCCTCCTTGACGCTGGAGCCAATCACCTCTGCCGAGTCTTCGCCATAGTCTGGGTTCATCCCAAACCACTCCGGCGGTGCCTACTCGCCATCTTCAGACCGCTCGGGGACGAAGATGCTCGTATCGGTGTACTCGGCGATCGCCGCAGCATGCTTGATGAGGGAGTCTTCTGCAGCCACCAGCTCCGGCTAGGCCTCCGACCGAAGCGTGGCCAACCGGTCTAGATCCAGCCCCGGGTACCACACCTTGACGAACTCCAAGGCCCGGCGCGCTCCAGCCCGGGCCGAAGAGCCCTTCCAGGCCTCGAGGCGACCAGCCGCGACCTCCAACCAGTTGGCCGTCAGGCTGGGGGTGCACGGAGCCTGGATATCTGGCCAAAGGGCGGAAATCGCTTGGGCGCCGACGCGCTGAAGCCGCCGCAGCATCCGGTGAGCCGGCCGGAGGCGAGCCTTGATGCTCAAGATGTGCTCATCAAGAGTTCGGGGGGCATCGACGGCGATCTCCGTGCCCTCCGCCCTCCGACTTTCACGATCAGCCTCGATGGTTTGGATAGCGTCCTGCGACTGCCCAGGGAAGAAGTCTGCAAAAGACACGAAGAAACGAAAAAGCAAGTCAAAAACCAGGAGTCGGCACGATCTAAGTCGGCAGCTCGAAGAAAGAAAATAAAGAGATTCACCATCAACGATGTCTTCAATCTCGTGGAAGCCGGAGGACAGCAGCGCCTCCTTGTCAGACCAGGAGGAGCGCTCGCTCGTGAACTCGGCCAAGAGGGCGGTTTCCATCTCCTCCGCCTCCCTTTGCGAGTTCGCAAGCAGCTCCTTCTGCTCTGCCAACTGAGTGGCCAGCAGATCGCGCTCTGTGGCGAGCCTGCTGCACTCCTCCCCTTTGGCGAGCAGGGTGGAGTTGGCTTCGCTCAGCTGCTGTTGAAGAGTAGCGTTGGCTCCTGAAGGAAAGGAAGAAAGACAACAGTCGTCAATAAAGTAAGTCGCCGGGGAGATCGGCCCGACTGCTCAGCAGTCGGCCTGAATCTCGGGGACTATAGCCCGTGGGTGCGCTAGCGCGCCCCCATAGAGAAGAAAAAAAGAGGGAAGGACTTACTTCGGCTCTCCGCCAGGTCGGCGGTCTGCTTGCCCAGCTCTTCAACATTGCGGTTGAAGGCAGTGACGCGGAGGTTGTGGTAATCCTGCAACAAGCATCTCGGACAAAGTTAGTACCCAGAAGTTCATCAATTGGAGTTCCGGGCCGCCTGCTCAGCAGCCAGCCCGAAACTCGGGGACTACACCCAGTGGGTGCGCTGGCGCGCCCCCACGGAGAGGAACAAGAAAAACAAAGTCCCAAAGAAAAGACATACCTGGACGGCTGCCCGCGACGCTAGGAACGCCTTGGTGCAGCTCTGGAGGGCGTCGCCCTCAGCGCGGAGCTTCGCCTGGACGTCCAGGAGCACCCGGTTCAGCGGCCCTGTGCCGCCTCCCCGCACCCACCCAATAGGTGCGGCGCTTGTCGCTTCGGCGTCTGGAGCCGCCGAGCTGGCGGTGCTGGCTTCCAGGGGGCGGGGTGCCGAATTTGCCTTCTCCAGACGACGGCGCGCTGGCGAGCCGACCTGGAGGAGTAGCCTCGCCACGGCCTCGTCTTCGGTCGGCGGCACCGGAGGGTCCGCTGGCTGCTCGCCTTGCACGCCTTCAGACGGCGGCAGAGGCGGCGGCAGAACGTTCGCGCCCGGAGTATAGGGCTCCCTGCCTTCCCTCTCCTCGATGAGGTTCTCCCCGCTGGCTCCTCCAGTCTGCCCCGTGAACTCCGGGGGCGGCGGCGCAGAGTTTAGCAGGGTAACAAGCAAGGCCGACTGGCGGCGTGCGGCTTCCTCAGCCTACTGCTTCGCCGCAGAGGCGGCTTCGGCCTCCGCTAGTTTTTCCTTGGCGGAGGCCTCCGCCCTGTCGGCTTCTGCCTTCTCCAGGCGGAGGGCTTCTTCTTCATTGCGCTTCTCCTGCGCATTCCGCTCCGTCGCCTCCCGGAGGTCGGCAGCGGGGCCTATCCGCCGGGTGGTGGCGGGCGTCTCCGCTGAACCCATGACGGAGGCGGCGGCGAACCGCTCAAGAGAGAGGGGAGCCCTGAAGAAAGAGGGGCGAGCAGAGACTCAGACAAAACACGAAGAAAGAATAAACTTCGAAGTCGGAATACTTACGCAGAGACCAACGACGGCTTCTTCACTTCCTTACGGAAGCGGATGGCCTTCGCGGCTGCCTCATCCCGCCAGGTCACCGCAGCCGAGCCCATGGGCTTCTTCGGCCGGCTGCCGAACAAAGTCGGCGCAGCCTGGTGCTTCTTCCCGCCGCCTGGAGCGCCCGACGCGGCAGAGGAGCCCGCGCCCGGCTGGCTGGCTCCTGGCCGATGGCGAGGGGCGACTCCTCCCTCGGCGTCGTCTTCAGGCCAGTCAGCGAAGGTAGCCGAGGGCCTGAAGTCGCCCGTCATCCCTCCTCCTCCCTTGGCGTCGTCTTCCAGGGTCGTCGATGTCGCTCTCCGCCCGATCGGCGACGAACTCACGGGTCGTCCCCGAGGTGCCGGCTGGTGGGTGAAGAAGGGGATTCTAACCAAAAGCCGACTGCTTAGAACAAAACTCGGTAAGAAGAAGACAATCCAAAGCAAGAAAAGAAAGGCGACTCACCACGGGCGGGGGGTTGGCGCGGGAGTATGGCTCCTTGCCGAATCGCTAGTCCTCCGGGAGCCTGCTGTCCGAGAGGTAGTTCACCATCAGGGCCACCTCTTCGTGAGGCATGTCCTTGGTGCACATCCAACTCGGGTCGTGGCCCCCGCTCATCTGGCATATCAGGTGAGGGCGGCCTTGGAGTGGGAGAACTCGGCGCGAGACGAAGGCGACCAGCAGGTCCGGACCAGTCAGACCCTCCGACTGCGTCAGCACTCGGAGTCGCGTGATGGCGCCGGCTCCCGCAGGTGTCAGCGACCTGGCCTGGTACGACCAGTTGGGCAGTCTGCCAGCCGGCGGGCCGGCTTCGAAGGCCGGCAGATTGACCCAGTCGCCCCTCGTGGCGACGTTCCTGACGTAGAAGTAGGACCGCTGCCACATCTTCACCGACTTCAACAGCGAGATGGAGGGGAAGTGGTTGTCGGCTCTTGTCCTTCGCACGGCGATGAAGGCGCTGCACTGAGCCGGCACGCCCGCGGCCTGGGTACCGAGCTTGGAGAAGAAGTACTCCCCCCAGAGCTTGAGGGTGGGGAGGACTCCGAGGAAGCCTTCGCACAGAGCCACGAAGGCGGACAGCAGCACCACTGTGTTGGTGGTGAGGTGGTGTGGCTGGAGTCCGTAGAACTCCATGAAAGACCAGAAGAAGCTACTCGCCGGCAGCCCCAGCCCGCGCAGGCAGTGCGAGCGGAAGATGACCCGCTCGCCCTCCTGCGGGGTGGGGGAAATCTCCCCCTCTGGCGCGAGACGCACCTGCACGCGGTCCTCGCCGGGAAGCCGACGGGTCCGGCGGAGGTACTCGATGTGGTCTTCATGGACTTCAGAGCCGTCCCAGGTGCCGGAGCGCACCGGGGGAGGCGCGGCCGCAGAGGAAGAGCTCATCGCGAGCTGTCGCTACGGTGATCGCCGGGGCTTGGGCGTGCGGCGGAGCGAAGAAGAGAAGAGGAAGCAGGAGAGCGAGGAGCTGTGAGGAGGAAGAAAGCAAGGGGTAGTGGGAAGGAGGTGCGCGCATGACCCCCTCTTCCCCCTACTTATAGCCCCGTGGGCTGCGAAGACGAGAGGGCGGACGTGGGGATTTACTGCGCCCGCAACCCCACGCCCCCACGATCCACGTAAAGTTACTGCGCACAGTAACTTCATGGGAATCCCAACCATCCACCGGGCCGCAGCAAATCCGCTCGGGCATCGAGGCGCGGTAGTGGCGGGCCCCGCCTACGGGCCTATCCCGTCGCGCGTGTGGGCTGGCAGGATGGCCTGGCCACGTGCCCTCGCGTGACAGGACAAGAACGGGTGGCGGCCTGGAAGCTTAGCTAGCACGCCACTTGAAATCCCGCCGCGATGTTCGAACTACTGAGCAAGTCGGAATTGAGTGAGTCTGAGTTGGGCGAGTCCGATTCCTTCTAGTCATCCCGGCAGAAGTCAATCAAGACCGTGTGTTGAGCACACGGAAAGAGAAACTGCTGAGGCTTCTCGGTCGATCGTCCATGGTGCCTCACCAGCTTCGGGGACTACTGTCGGAGTAATGGGCCACGGGTAGGCCAACCCGAGCCCCATAACCTTTCAAGACATCAGGGCAGGCTGCGCCCCTCAAGGCCATAGGGCGAAGAGCCGCCTCCTGGGGAGTCTACGGCAAGGCGGCCGACTGCACGCACACGGCCGAGTCCCAGGGGCGACTTCCAGAGAAGCCGGCTTTGGGGAGTCGGCCGGCGACTCCAACAAACCGTGACCTCATCGAGGGGGACGGGGCAGGGGCGTGGCTACAATGAAGCCCACTCCCCGCCCCTTACCAAGGGCAGGCATGGCTACAGCGCGCCGTACTTGGGAAGATCTCCCTGCGGCGTGGCACTGTTGCCCAACCGGCCCTGACATCAGCACCACTGTACCTGGTCCTGCACCCACGACGGCTTGTCTGTACGGCCTGGAGGCAGCAGGGCCCACTAGCCAGTGAGACCTCGGGAGACGGCGGGAGCACCGCCAGTCGGACCCGTCGGGAGTCGGCCCGGGGGAGTCGGCCGAGCCCTCCCCTGGGGCCCATGCGCCATTAATCAAGAAGATATGGGGAGTGGCCACAGTGATCACCCGCCAGGCGGCGGGGCTGTTGCCACGACCCCATGACCAAGCCTGCATCATCAGGATCAGGCTACAGTAATCAGCAGCCGGCAAGACCCGCCCGCGGTGGACGTGGCCTGTCGGCTCTGTACCAGACCAGTCGGCGGATCCCACCAGTCGGCGGGCCCCAGCAATCGGCGAGGAAGTCGGAGGTCGGAGGCACTGACAGCTGGGCCCGTACCCAGTCGAATTACCATATTACCCCTGGGGGGTAGGCCTATATAAACCCCCAGGGCACCCATGCAAAGGGTTGGATCCCAGTAGTTCTATACCACACCAGATAGAGAGAGAGAGCTAGCCTTGCCCTCTCCTACCACCAGACACATCTCAAGGAGCAACCGTGTAAACACTTGACCATAGTGATCATGCGGAGACCTCGCAGAGCAGCAATAGGGGTATTATCTCCCAGGAGAGCCCCGAAGCTGGGTAAGATTCGCCGGCGTGCATGTCTTTGCCTCATCCCGTTTCCAGGCACCGCGACATTCTACTCGCCCCGACCATGATAAGCCATCCGTTGGCATATGTTGCACCAAACCCCCGACAGCAAGCGCCAAGGAACACCTACACCATCCGCGAGGGAAGCATGGAAGAAAAGACGGAAGAAGAAGGAGTTGCAGAGTCTACAGTGACCGGACGATCGGAAACCACCGGACGTCCGACCCTCTACAGCCGCCGGACGACCGACGAACACTAGACGTCCGACAAGTCCCAGGCACCGGACGTCCGGCCCTCTACAGCCGTCGGATGACCGACGAACACTGGAAGTCCGACAAGTCCCAGGCACCGGACGTCCGATGCTTACCGGAAATCCGATACCATCGATCCCAAAGCAAAACGCCGGACGACTAACGCCAACCGGACATTTGGCGCCACCTGTCCCAAGAAGAATCAGCGGACATCTGACGCGCGCCGGACGTCCGGACCATCCTGAGCCACGGGTCGTCTGGTACCTGCCTGTGTGCAGTCGGGCCTTTGGCCTTGTATCTCTCTCCCACTTACCCCTTCGTGGCTTAGACTATAAATTGACCACCCCCACCTCCTTTCTAGGGTTAGCGTTGTCATAGCTCATTTGAGAGATAGAGCTTCGCTCATCCATATCAGATCTACTCCTCGAGAGAGACCGTGGCCCCTCTTCGGAGAAGATCCACCTTGGATTCAAGACCCCTTTAAGGGAAGATCCCCTCGTGGATTGAAGACCTCCTCATGGATAAGAACTGGCTACCCTTTGTATCGTCCGTTGTTGATCGTGGATCTTGTATCCCCCGTTGTTGATCGTGGATCTTGTATCTCCCTTTGTGTTCATGGCTCTAGCGGATGTGTGATCATTCTTGTTGGTTTTAGTGTTTCTCGCGTGTTTCCCCTCATTTCCCCCTGGTGTTCTTCGTGTTCTTCGCGGGATCCGCTCCTTTTGTGAAAGATCGGCCATATAGGGTTCCACCCTACATCATCTTGGTATCAGAGCCAGGTTGATCACGATTTCGGAGCCTCCCCTCATTGTTTTCTAGCCTAACTTTGTTGTGTTCTTCCCCAATTTCAAAAATCCCCACCAAAAATAGCCCCAATTTTTTTGTGATTTGTTGGTTTGACGAAGTTTTGTTTGATTTGATCCATGGATTTTCTTGGTTTCAAGTGGATCTCGCATCTCCCCAAGTTTCCCCATCTTTCACCCACGAAATCTCATCAACTTTGACCCCAAAATCCCCAAATTCCGCCCAAAATCGCGCCCAGGATCTCGCATCTCGCGTTGACCCCGACCCACCGGACGACCGGCACTTTACGGATGTCCAGAGCCCCTAGAATGACTGGACGTCTGATGTCTACTACGCAACCTTCTTCTTGTAGACGTTGTTGGGCCTCCAAGTGTAGAGGTTTGTAGGATAGTAGCAAATTTCCCTCAAGTGGATGACCTAAGGTTTATCAATCCGTAGGAGGCGTAGGATGAAGATGGTCTCTCTCAAGCAACCCTGCAACCAAATAACAAGGAGTCTCTTGTGTCCCCAACACACCCAATACAATGGTAAATTGTATAGGTGCACTAGTTCGGCGAAGAGAGGGTGATACAAGTGGTATATGGATAGTAGATAATAGTTTTTGTAATCTGAAAATATAAAAACAGCAAGGTAACTAATGATAAAAGTGAGCGTAAAAGACATTGCAATGATAGTAAATAAGGCCTAGGGTTCATACTTTCACTAGTGTAAGTCCTCTCAACAATACTAACATAATTGGATCATAAAACTATCCCTCAACATGCAACAAAGAGTCACTCCAAAGTCACTAATAGTGGAGAACGAACGAAGAGATTATGTTAGGGTATGAAACCACCTCAAAGTTATTCTTTCCAATCAATCCGTTGGGCTATTCCTATAAGTGTCACAAACAGCCCTAGAGTTCGTACTAGAATAACACCTTAAGACACAAATAAATCAAAACCCTAATGTCACCTAGATACTCCAATGTCACCTCAAGTATCCGTGGGTATGATTATACGATATGCATCACACCATCTCAGATTCATCTATTCAACCAACACAAAGGACCTCAAAGAGTGCCCCAAATTTTCTAATGGAGAATCACGACGAAAACGTGTGCCAACCACTATGCATAGGTTCCCAATGTCACGAAACCCGCAAGTTGGTCACCAAAACATACATCAAGTGGCACGTAATATCCCATTGTCACCACAGATATTCACGGCAAGACATACATCAAGTGTTCTCAAGTCTTTAAAGACTCAATCCGATAAAATAACTTCAAAGGGGAAACTCAATTCATTACAAGAGAGTAGAGGGGGGAAGAAACTTCATAGGATCCAAATATAATAGCAAAGCTCGCGATACATCAAGATCGTATCACCTCAAGAACACGAGAGAGAGAGAGAGAGATCAAACACATAGCTACTGGTACATACCCTCAGCCCCGAGGGAGAACTACTCCCTCCTCGTCATGGAGAGCACCGAGATGATGAAGATGGCCACCGGGGAAGGATTGCCCCCTCCGACAGGGTGCCGGAACAGGGTCCCGTTTGACTTTTGGTGGCTACAGAGGCTTCTGGCGGCGGAACTCCCGATCTATGTTGCGTTCTGGAAGTTTTAGGTCACGTAGGTATATATGGGTGCAGGAGGTACGTCGGTGGAGCTACGGGGGCCCCACAAGGCAGGGGGCGCGCCCTAGGGGGGTGGGCGCGCCCCCCACCCTCGTGAGCACCTCCCGTATCTTCTGACGTGGGGTCCAAGTCCATCAGGTGGGTTTCCTTCCAAAAATAACTTCTCCAGTTGATTTCGTTCCATTTCGACTCCGTCTGATATTCCTTTTCTTCAAAACACTGAAATAGGCATAAAACAGCAAATCTGGGCTGGGCCTCCGGTTAATAGGTTAGTCCCAAAAATAATATAGAAGTGGATAATAAAGCCCAATATTGCCTAAAACAGTAGATAATATAGCATGGAGCAATCAAAAATTATAGATACGTTCGAGACGTATCAAGCATCCCCAAGCTTAATTCCTGCTCGTTCTCGAGTAGGTAAATGATAAAAAAGTTAATTTTTGATGTGGAATGCTAGTTGTCATAATTTCAATGTAATTCTTCTCACTTGTGATATGAGTATTTAGATCCGAAAGATTCAAGACAAAAGTTCATATTGACACAAAAATAATAATACTTCAAGCATACTAACTAAGCAATTATGTCTTCTCAAAATAACATGGCCAAAGAAAGTTCATCCGTACAAATCATATAGTTTAGTCATGCTCCATTTTCGTCACACAAGAATGCTCTCGTCATGCACAACCCCGATGACAAGCCAAGCAATTGTTTCATACTTTTAGTAATCTCAAACCTATAAACTTTCACGCAATACATGAGAGCGAGCCATGGATATAGCACTATGGGTGGAATAGAACAATGAGGGGGTTATGTGGAGAAGACAAAAAAGGAGAAAGTCTCACATCAATGAGGCTAATCAATGGTCTATGGAGATGCCCACCGATTGATGTTAATGCAACGAGTAGGGATTGCCATGCAACGGATGCACTAGAGCTATAAATGTACGGAAGCTCAACAAAGGAAACTAGTGGGTATGCATCCAACTTGCTTGCTCACGAAGACCTAGGGCACTTGAGGAGGACCATTGTTGGAATATACAATCCAAGTTCTATAATGAACATTTCCCACTAGTATATGAAAGTGACAGAACAAAAGACTCTCTATCATAAAGATCATGGTGCTACTTTGAAGCACAATATATGAGACTCGCTATATGAAGAACATGGTGCTACTTTGAAGCACAAGTGTGGAAAAAGGATAGTAGCATTGCTGCTTTTTATTTTCTCTTTTTTTTGGGCCTTCTTTTTTTTGGCCTTTCTCTTTTTTTGGGACAATGCTCTATTGAATGATGATCATCACACTTCTATTTATTTACAACTCAATGATTACAACTCGATACTAGAACAAAGTATGACTCTATATGGATGCCTCCGGTGGTGTATCGGGATATGCAATGAATCAAGAGTGACAAGTATGAAAGAATTATGAACGGTGGCTTTGCCACAAATACTATGTCAACTACATGATCATGCTAGCAATATGACAATGATGAATGTGTCATGATAAACTGGATGGTGGAAAGTTGCATGGCAATATATCTCGGAATGGCTATGGAAATGCCATAATAGGTAGGTATAATGGCTGTTTTGAGGAAGATATAAGGAGGTTTATGTGTGAAAGAGCGCATCATATCACAGGGTTTGGATGCACCGACGAAGTTTGCACCAACTCTCATTGTCAGAAAGGGCAATGCACGGTACCAAAGAGGCTAGCAAGGATGGAATGGTGAGAGTGCGTATAATCCATGGACTCAACATTAGTCATAAAGAACTCACATACTTATTGCAAAAATCTACAAGTCATCAAAAACCTCGGTACTACGCGCATGCTCCTAGGGGGATAGATTGGTAGGAAAAGACCATCGCTCGTCCCCGACCGCCACTCATAAGGAGGACAATCAAATAACCTTCATGTTTCAAATTTGTTACACAACGTTTACCATACGTGCATGCTACGGGACTTGCAAACTTCAACACAAGCATTTCTCACTTTCACAACTACTCAACTAGCACGACTTTGATATTATTACCCCCATATCTCAAAACAATCATCAAGCATCAAACTTCTCTTAGTATTCAACACACTCATAAGAAAGTTTTTAATATTCTTGAATACCTAGCATATTAGGATTTTAAGCAAATTACTATGCTATTTAAGACTCTCAAAATAATCTAAGTGAAGCATGAGAGTTCATCTATTTCTTCAAAATAAAACTACCGCCATGCTCTAAAAGATATAAGTGAAGCACTAGAGCAAATGACAAACTACTGCGAAAGATATAAGTGAAGATCAATGAGTAGTCGAATAATTATGCAACTATGTGAAGAATCTCTAACATTTAATAATTTCAGATCTTGGTATTCTATTCAAACAGCAAGCAAAGCAAAACAAAATGACATTCTAAGAATAGCGAACATCATGTGAATAAGCTAAAACTTAGGATCAACCGATACTAACCGATAATTGCTGAAGAAGAAAGGTGGGATGCCAATTGGGGCATCCCCAAGCTTAGATGTTTGAGACTTCTTGAAATATTATCTTGGGGTGCCTTGGGCATCCCCAAGCTTGAGATTTTGTGTCTCCTTAATTCCTCTCATATTACGGTCTCCCGAAATCTCAAAAGCTTCATACACACAAAACTCAACAAGGACTTGTGAGATAAGTTAGTATAAACCATTGCCAAAACCTTATCATACTCTACTGTAGCAAATCACTAAAATTATTATTCAACATTGCATACTAAATGCCTCTGCATATTTAATAGTCCTATCCACAAATAGAATCATTAAAGAAGCAAACATATGCAAACAATGCAAACATAACAGCAATCTGCCTAAACAGGATAGTCTGTAAAGAATGCTGCAACATCCATACTTCCATAGCTCCAGAAATTATGAAAGAAAATTCCCATTGTAGTAAATTTATCAGAGCTTAATATGCAAAAGGTTTCAAAATTTTATCACATTCTGACTTTTCTAGGGAATTATTGCAACAGCGGTAAACTTTCTATTTTCGAACAGCAACATGTATACTTGTAACATAGGCATAGTAAAGACTATTAATGCCACTTTTATTGAAATAAAAGATGCAAAAAATTATTCTAAATAACAGAAAGAAAATCCTAACAAAATAAATTAACGCTCCAAGCAAAACACATATCATGTGGCGAATAAAAATATAGCTCCAAGTAAAGTTAGCGATGAACGAAGACGAAAGAGGGGATGCCTTCCGGGGCATCCCCAAGCTTAGGCTCTTGGTTGTCCTTTAATATTACCTTGGGTGCCTTGGGCATCCCCAATCTTAGGCTCTTGCCACTCCTAATTCCATAGTCCATCGAATCTTTACCCAAAACTTGAAAACTTCACAACACAAAACTTAAAAGAAAACTCATAAGCTCCGTTAGTATAAGAATGTAAATCACCACTTCAAGGTACTGTACTGAACTCATTCTTAATTTATATTTGTGTTAAACCTACTGTATTCCGACTTATCTATGGTTCATACCCTCCGATACTACTCATAGATTCATCAAAATAAGCAAACAACACATCGAAAATAGAATCTGTCAAGAACAGAACAGTCTGTAGTAATCTGGATCAAACGTATACTTATGGAACCCAAAAAATTCTAAACTAAATTGCTGGACCTGACGAATTTATCTATTAATCATCTGCAAAAATGATTAACTAAATAGCACTCTCCAAATCAAAATGGCAGCAATTCTCGTGAGTGCTAAAGTTTCTGTTTTTGACAGCATGATCAACAAGACTTCCCCCAAGTCTTCCCAAAGGTTCTACTTGGCACAAACACTAATTAAAAGCATAAAACCACATCTAAACAGAGGCTAGATGAATTATTTATTACTAAACAGGAACAAAAGGCAAGGAATAAAAATAAAATTGGGTTGCCTCCCAACAAGCGCTATCGTTTAATGCCCCTAGCTAGGCATGATGATTTCAATGATGCTCACATAAAGGATAAGAATTGAAGCATAAAGAGAACATCATGAAGAATATGACTAACACATTTAAGTCTAACCCACTTCCTATGCATAGGTATTTTGTGAACAAGCAACTTATGGGAGCAATAATCAACTAGCATAGGAAGGCAAAACAAGCATAACTTCAAAACTTTAAGCACATAGAGAGGAAACTTGATATTATTGCAATTCCTACAAGCATATATTCCTCCCTCATAATAATTTTCAGTAGCATCATGAATGAATTTAACAATATAACAAGCACCTAAAGCATTCTTTTCATGATCTACAAGCATAGAAAATTTACTACTCTCCACACAAGCAAAATTCTTCCCATTCAGAATAGTGGGAGCAAACTCAACAAAGTAACTATCATGTGATTGAAAATTAAGATCAAGATGAAAAGTTTCATGGTTATATTGTTCTTTAAAGCATACATGTCATCACAATAATCATCATAGATAGCAATTTTTTTCTCATAATCAATTGAAACCTCTTCCGGAATAGTGGGTTCATCACAAAATAAAGTCATGACCTCTCCAAATCTACTTTCATCAATATAATCATCATAAATAGGAGGCATGCTTTCATCATAATAAATTTGCTCATCAAAACTTGGGGGACAAAGAATATCATCTTCATCAAACATAGCTTCCCCAATCTTGTGGCTTTGCATATCATTAGCATCATGGATATTCAAGGAATTCATACTAACAACATTGCAATCATGCTTATCATTCAAATATTTAGTGCCAAACATTTTATAGATTTCTTCTTCTAGCACTTGAGCACGCTGTAATCGCCCAGATACCCAAGTAAGTAATCCTGTGGACGAACATGCTGTCTTTTTATTTATCACGACATCATTCTGAAAAGTCGCTCTTTGACCAGGACTGGGTAACAAAGGCGAAGATGACCAGGTGTTCGGCCCCCCTTCCCGAAGGCTCAACAAATCAAGTACTTGCCAGAATGATCGAGCCGGCGCCTTATCAGGCGCCCTTAGGGCATGATAAAGGGGGGAATAAAGAGGCTGAAAGCAGGCCTCACTCATTATTCATCCAAACCGGGGGAATTAGCGCCTCCGCGAAGGAGGATAACCAGGGAGAAGAATTTGAAATTCCCTCTCCCCAAGGAAGGAAGAGGACCACCTCTGAAGACCCGGAAACAAAGGTTTCCAAACGGGGGAAGAAATCTTCGCCAGAGGGTCCTGCCTCGGAGGGTACTCTTGCCGCACAGCGCCCGCAAGGGGATCAGCCCTCTACCGAGCTGTAAGTAGACAAAAAGTACTTAATAGTAAAAATATCCTAAATTACTTCTAAAGACAATAACCGAAGCATATATCTTGTAGTTCGGATCATAGCCCTTCTCGACAGAGTTCGTCTTCGGGGGATCTTCTTCCGGAGATGATGGAGAGCGAAACACCTCCCTCTGCCACCCCGCCTTATGAGGCGGGCGACCCTGAAGTGTCGTTGCGGAGGGTTTCTCCTGATCCTCCAAGGCCAGAGGGTAATCCTTCGGCCACCCAAAGTCCTCAGTATTCGGCTCCTAAAGAGAGTAACAGAAGGAGTCCGGAACCGTCCGGTGTGCGATCGGGCGCACTGAAGGATCTTCTGGAGCAAGCGGCCATCTCAGAAGCACATCGTACGCTAATGGTTATAGTGATTGAGAGGATTTCATCCGCCTAAAGCAGGTTGCATGAAGCTTTTATGAGTCTGCTGAAAGGCTTTGAGGTACGTGAAATAGTGTATGTTTTTGACAGTACCGCACACGTTAGGTGTGCCCTATGCAGATAGTAGCCCATGAGACTCTGGTTGCCGTCGAGAATGGCCGCAAACAGAGGATCATAGTCCCAGGTAATAATTAGGCCGCCTTCATGTGCAGGTGGCTGAAGGTCTGGTGGCTAACCGGACTGATGAGTTTGCCGAGCTGAAGCGGCAATTTGATGCGGCAGATGCCAACATCGTGCTTGTCAACAAGCGGCTCGACAAGGCACAGGGTATGTGATTTCTCCGGTGATCAACGCATAGTAAGAGGAGCATGATGCCAGTATCTTTAACATGTTGTGATTGCGGATGGAGCTGCCGCCGTGGAGACCCTTCGGGCGGAACTTGCCCGAGCCAAAGAACAATCCAGGAATAGTGATGCGGCCGCTCTAACGGCGGTCGAAGAGTTGAGGGCCGAACAGGCTGCGCATTGCCAAAGCAAGGAAAAAAAGCCAAGATGGCCGTTGAGTTGAAAGATGCCGCTGACCGTTACTAGCTTCTTGAAAAAGAAAGCCGAGTGAAGGCGATGGACCTAGAGAAGGCCATGGTAGCAGCCAAGAAAGCCCGCTCCAAAATTAGAGCGGCGAAGGAGGAGCTGCGTCAAGCTGGAGATATCGCGGCTGGGAAGCCCTTTTTGTTGCGGATGAAGTTCGGGGATCCGAAGTATGCCCCTCTTGATCAACTATGGAGTTCTGCAGATGCATACGTGGATTTGGTAGCAAGTGCTGCTGATGCGGCCGAGCACTTCAAGGATCAAAAAGATCATGAAGTGGAAAAGCTGTTCTGGTCATAGTTCAATGTTCCGGTGTGTCCGCTGCTGTTGAATGAGCGAATGGCCGAGTGGGCCGAGCTCCATAGGTTGTCCGGGCTTGCCATGAGGTCTGTTGTGGATCATCTATGGCCGGAAGGGCCAAGGCCGAATAGTTATCTTAGTTTAGTGCAACAATTCCTTGGTACTGTGCCGCACATCGACGCTATGAAGAGGTCGGCGTGCATAGAGGGTGCACGGATGGCACTTGCCCGTGTCAAGACATACTGGCAGAGATGGAGGCCACCACTATTGCAACCCAGAGTTCGGACGTGGGCTGAGTATCTGCCGAGCACTACTTTGAAGAAGTCCTTGAAGGCGCTCATTCAATATAGGCTTAGTGCTCGAAGAATATTATGTTCTAGTGACATGTATTCCCATTGTAGAAAAATGTTTTATTGAATTGTCAAGGTTGTGTTTATAATTTTTCTTGAAAGTATTATGATGCCTCATGTGCGGTCGTTTATGTATATGTATATAACCTGAAAGTTTCCAGTCGTCGACTTCAGCCCCCACGCATATAATGCGGGGGTGTTCGCAAAAAACGCGTATTCACACTTGATCCAACATCTTGGTCCATTAAGGAGGTGGTAGCGCAGCGAACGAGGCAACCTGACTATATTGCTTTAACACTTTCACTTAGCCATAGGAGTTTGACGGTGGGACTACTATATAGCCACTGGTACCTCCGTGCTTGTCCGAATACGGTGCGCGTATGTACATAACCGGGAAACGGCCCTTCGTTAATGCGGAGGAATCCCGAAGATTCCGCTAAGTTATTGAGTGGTTGACCAGTCTTGCGCTTTATCATGACATTCAGTTTTCGGCTTTCTCTACTGAGGTGTTCATCCGGATGAACCAGGGCACAATCGCAGTCGTTCTCCCGGTGCCACCTTAGCCGATAGAGCAGAACGTAAGGTAGCAAAACATGGGAGCCGGGAAAACCCAACATTTGACCAAAGACATGATTTGGAGCTGATGCATATAAGGCCAAACTCACGACGTCGAACACTCCCTAAGGTATTCTGTCTTTATAACATATGTCGGGCTGAACAATGCCCTTAATAATAAACCCCGAGTGTCCAGGTACGTGCAATACTCTGATGTGGCAAAATGCCAATAATGTCAGCATCCTTCTCGGTTGTACCGAGTATCCGGGGGATGTGAACAACAAGAGACAGTAAAAAAGGTTTACACAGGGTCTTAATCTGAAAAGAAACCTTTGAGCGGGTCCCTGCTGCACGTCTGCGCATGTGTTTCTGTTGTGCCGTGTCCTGGACAGGTGTAGCACAATTGTCATCTATCAAAGAGAAGAACTTAGGTGAAAGTTGTCGTGCCAAAAAATTGGTTATTCTCAATAAACCATTAAAATTCAAGATAAGTCAAGTTGAGCCGAACTAGCCCTGATTATTCGCGGGAAGCCCCTGGTACCGTCTATGAGGGTTTAACCATCAAACCAATCTCAGGTATATCTACTGATGTGCTGGACTTGTCTAACCGTGTCTGCGGTCTTGACGACGTGTCATTTATTCTGGTTGGTGAGGCCGTCTAGTGCTCGGCTGTTAAAGCCGCCGCACGTTCTTCCGCGCATAGAGAACGCTCAATGTTTCCACTAATTGTGATGGTGCCACATGGACTAGGCAACTTAAGCTTAAGAGAAGTGTAATGTGGTACCGCATTAAAACGAGCGAAAGTTGTTCTTCCGAGTAGTGCTTGATAGCCGCCTCAGAATGGAGCAATGTCGAAGTCTAACTTCTCACTTCGGTAGTTGTCGGGTGAACCAAATACAACCTCTAGTATTAGAGAGCTCATGGAGCGGGCCTCCAGGCCTGGTATTACTCCCTTGAAGGTAGTATTACTGTGGCTGATTTTTGTCGGGTGTATCCCCATTTTGTAGACTGTGTCCGGATATATCAGATTTAGACCAGTGCCGCCGTCCATAAGGACTCGTGTGAGAAGGTATCCGTTTATTATTGGGTCTAACACCAAAGTAGCCAATCCTTCATGTCGGATGCTTGTCGGGTGATCCCTGCGATCAAAAGTGATCGGGCAGGCTAACCAGGGGTTGAACTTAAGGGTGACGGGCTCTACGGCGCGTATGTCTCGGAGTGCATGTTTGCTTCTCCTCTTCGTCACGTGGATCATGTTTAATGTTTTAACCTCTGGTGGGAATTTTTTCTGTCCTCCAGTGCTTTGCTGGCGAGGTTCGTCCTCGTCTTCTCTTGGTGTTTACCTCCCCTTGTGTTCGGCGTTGAGCTTACCGGCCTGCTTGAAGACCCAGCATTCTCTGTGGGTGTGATTTCCAGGTTTATCGGGGGTGCCATGAATCTGATATAATTTGTCTAGAATCTTATTTAGGTTGGACGGTCCATCTCTGCTGCCTTTGAAAGACTTTTTCCGCTGACCTGGTCGAGAGCCCCTGAATCCGGCGTTTACCGCCGTATTATCTAGGCTGTCTTCTTTATTTCGATGCTTGCTTTTACTGCGTTGTGGTTTTCCATTGTCATCCCTGACTTCGGATGTGCTTGGGTCGCTAGTGCTACTGCGGGCTAACCAACTATCTTTGCCCGCGCAAAAGTGGGTCATGAGGCTTGTTAGGGCTGCCATTGTTCTCGGTTTTTCTTGGCCGAGGTGTCTGGCGAGCCATTCGTCTCGGACGCTATGCTTGAAAGCTACTAAGGCTTCAGCGTCCGGACAATCGACGATTTAGTTCTTCTTAGTGAGAAACCTGTTCCAAAGCTTTCGGGCTGACTCTCCGGGCTGTTGAATTATATGACTTAAATCGTCTGTATCCGGAGGTCGGACATAGGTCCCTTGAAAATTAGCCTGAAAAGCATCCTCGAGCTCCTCCCAACATCCAATTGAGTTTTCAGGGAGGCTTTTGAGCCAGTGCCGAGCTGGTCCTTTAAGTTTTAGGGGAAAGTACTTGATGGCGTGGAGATCGTCTTCGCGAGCCATATGGATATGGAGGATAAAGTCCTCAATCCTGACCCCAGGGTCTGTGGTCCCGTCGTACGCCTCTATGTTCACTGGTTTGAATCCTTCTGGAAATTCATGGTCCAGCACCTCATCGGTGAAACATAGGGGGTGTGCGGCACCCCTATATTTGGATGTATCATGGCGTTCGGACGGTTGTAGTATTCGGTTTTGATTTTGTGCCGGAGCGCGCTTCCTAGATCCATAGATGGATCTGGTCATACTAGATTTTTGGTGCAAGTCCTCACGTAGATCGCGTGTTGACTTATGTGCGGCCTTGTTAGCTACTCTATCGTGGCCACAAGGTGGTTGATCCGGCCGGTTGGCCGTTTTATTTTCCGGCTGTGTCGGCTCTAAGGCCTCATCGTCGAATTCAGGTAATAGCTTGCGCTTTGGATAGCTCTTTGTGTGGTAACTGCCACCATACTTTTCTTCATTGTCGAGCACTTTGTTCCACCTGCTGTTGAGCGTATTTTGTGTGGCCTTAAGCCTTTGCTTCTGCTTGTTCAGACTCCTCGCTGTGGCAATAAGCCTGATGTGGAGGTTCTCTTGTTCCAAGTGCCTTTCCGGGATGATGTGTGAATCTTCGTCCGAACTGTTTTCCTCCCGAGAGGGGGGTTGGTGAAGTTTATCCGTGGCGTTGCCGTGTTTGGACATCGGATCCGTACTATGTTTGCCGTCTGCAGTTTCATCGTGCTCTGCCGCTGGGTCAATGTGGTGTTTGTTTCCTCTGGAGTCGACTGGAGTGTTATTTTCTCTTGCGCTGTTATCGCTGTTTTTGCCGAGGCATGATTTAGGGCGGCGCGTACGCCAACGCTTTGTTTGCTTCTTGGAGGGGTCATCCTCCGTTGTCTTGTTGCCATTGCCTTCTTTAGGTGTATCCACCATGTATATGTCATGTGATGAAGTGGCTACCCAGCGCTGTGTGGGCACTGGTTCCTATTCCTCTCCTACATCGTCGTCCTTACCGTCGATGTCCTCGGAATCGAAATCGAGCATGTCGGTTAAATCGTCGATAGTGGCTACTAAGTGGGTGGTGGGTGGGCAGCGAATTTCTTCGTCGTCCGCATACCCTTCTAGCCGGACATAGTTCAGCCAAGGTTCTCCTGACAAGGAGAGAGACCTCAATGAATTTGGCACATCGCCGAAAGGCGAGTGCTGAAAGATATCCACAGAGGTAAACTCCATGATCGGTGCCCAATCGGATTCGATAGGCACGGACGCAGGTGGCTAGGAGCCTATGGCCGGGGACGAATCCAATGGTTCGGCAACACGGCTCTCGCAAGGCGTGAAGTCAGTATTTGGCTCTATCGCCACTGAGAGTGCGGCCTCCATGGCGAGGTCTATCCATTTGTCCTCGGATGGCGCACTTTGCTCCGGATTGAGGGCCGGAGTAGTTGCAGATGCGATCTCCCGAACACTGTCCGACGGCAGAGTTACGTTATGCTCGTTGTGATTGTACGGCGCACCTAACATGGGCCCGAATCTGTCGAAGATCAAGTCCCCGCGGATGTCAGCAGTGTAGTTTAAGTTTCTGGACCTGACCTGATGGCCAGGGGCGTAGCTCTCGATCTGCTCCTGATGGCCAAGCGAGTTGGCCCGCAACGCGAAGCCGCCGAATACAAAGATCTGTCCGGGGAGGGAAACCTCACCCTGAACAGCATCGTTACCGATGATCGAAGGAGCCATCAAGCCTTTATGGTGACGGCATAGTTGTACTCTCAATGAAAGCACCAATGTCGGTGTCAAAACCGGCGGATCTTGGGTAGGGGGTCCCGAACTGTGTGTCTGAGGCAGATGGTAACAGGAGGCGGGGGACACGATGTTTACCCAGGTTTGGGCCCTCTTGATGGAGGTAATACCCTACGTCCTTCTTGATTGATCTTGATGATATGAGTATTACAAGAGTTGATCTACCACGAGATCGTAGAGGCTAAACCCTAGAAGCTACCCTATGGTCTGATTGTTGTTGTCCTACGGACTAAACCCTCCAGTTTATATAGACACCGGAGGGGGTTAGGTTTACATAGAGTAGGTTACTAGGGAGGAGATCTACATATCCATATTGCCAAGCTTGCCTTCCATGCCAAGGAGAGTCCCATCCGGACACGGGGCGAAGTCTTCAATCTTGTATCTTCATAGTCCAACAGTCCGGCCAAAGGATATAGTCCGGCTATCTGGAGACCCCCTAATCCAGGACTCCCTCATTCTCCGTTTAATGTTCCTTTGTACTAACAATGCAGCTGAGTATGAGGCTTTGCTCCATGGTCTTCGGGTGGCTAAGGAAATGAACTTAAGCCGCGTTAAGTGCTTTGGTGACTCGGACCTGGTGGCTCAGCAGGTATCTAGCACTTGGGATTCCAAGGATCCACTTATGGCAGCATATAGATGAGAGGTGGATGCAGTGGCTGGTCACTTCAAGGGTTATCAAGTGGACCACATAGACCGGCGGAAGAATGAAGCAGCAGACGCTTTAAGTCGCTTAGGCTCTCAGCGTAAACCGGTGCCACCCAATACCTTCCTTGATGTACTGCATAATCCGTCAGTGAAGATACCTTCGGAGGAGGATTTGGCTATGCCTGACCCGGAGGCTCCATTGGTGGCGGCTCTTCATGTTATTCTGGATTGGACAGTCCCGTACCTGGCATACATGAACCGGGGCGAGTTGCCAGACGACGAAATCTTGGCCCGACAGATAATCCGGCGACCCAAGTCAATGACCATTGTCAATGGGGAGCTACATCATTGTAGCATCACAGGAGCATTTCAGCGTTATGTCTCCCCTCAAGAAGGTTGTGAGATCTTGCATGAGATCCACGAGGGAGATTGTGGTCACCACGCCGGTTCAAAATCCTTGGTGGCTAAGGCTTTTCATCATGGCTTCTATTCGTTGACGGCTCATGCTGATGCTGAGGATTGGGTAAAGAGGTGTGATGGTTGTCAAAAGTTTGCATGCCGTGCCCATGTTCCGGCCCAAGAGTTAAGAATGATTCCAATAACTTGGCCATTTGCAACTTGGGGGCTCGATATGGTTGGACCTTTTAAGAGGTCCAAGGATAAGAAGACTCACTTGTTGGTAGCAGTTGATAAGTTTACCAAGTGGGTAGAGGCAGAGCTAGTCAGTAAGTGTGATGCAGCCACGGCGGTTCGATTCATCAAAAAGGTGATATTCCGGTTTGGTTTTCCACACAACATTATCACTGATAATGGTACTAATTTGTTCAAGGGTGCTATGGAGGAATTTTGTCAACGAGAGCACATCCGGCTTGACGTGTCATCAGTGGCTCACCCCCAATCTAATGGTCAGGCAGAAAGAGCCAATCAAGAAATTTTGAGAGGTATCAAGCCCCGGCTTATGGTTCCTTTAAAGTGGACGCCAGGTTGTTGGGTGGAGGAGTTACCTTCCGTGTTATGGAGCATCAACACCACACCAAACATATCTACGGGTTACACGCCTTTCTTCCTGGTTTACGGAGCAGAAGAAGTTCTCCCTAGTGACATACGTCGTGACTCGCCCCACGTGGTGGCTTATGTTTAAGCTGATAATGAGAAAGCACGTTAGGACTCACTAGACCTGTTAGATGAGGAGTGTGATCTTGCGGTAGCAGGTTCAGTGATTTACCAACAAGATCTGTGACGTTATCACAGCCGCCGGGTTAAAACCAGGACTTTTCAAGAAGGTGATCTGATGCTCTAGCTCATCCAGGATCAGATGGATATGCACAAGTTATCCCCACCTTGGGAAGGGCCTTTTGTGGTTATCAAAAATTTGCACAACGGATCATACTACCTCATCGATGTTCGAGAGCACAAAGACTCACGTAAATCAGAGGAGGAGACCCAGCGGCTGTGGAATATAGCTCATCTTCAGCCTTACTATACTTGAGCCATAGGCTCTTTTTCATGTACATAATTATGACAATGTATATATGATAGTTGATATAATAAACTGGAGCCTCAGCTAAAGCGGGGTCTCTGTTTGTTTTACATCATGTGTTTTCATGGGGGCTTCTATTTACAAAGCGGAGTTCTGTTGATCCGGCTTGTAAAGCCACACATATAAACGGAAATCACTAGGGGCTTGGTCATATCTAAACCTTAGCTACACCTCTTGATAGGCTTAAAAGCCAAAGGGAAATCACTAGGGGGCTTGGTTGTATTCACACCATAGCTACACCTCTTGATAGGCTTAAAGCCAACAGGAAATTATATGGGGCCAAAGAGAGTGTTGCACCAGGCGCAACTCAAACATAGGCACCCACCGAGCATAGCTCAAAAGTTGCTTAGGGGCTCTTTGCTTCTCAAAGAACAAAGAGTCTGCACCTTTGCAATGGGCTATCAAGCCAGGCTTGGAAGCCAGGTGTATTCACCTAAAACCCCGGGTTATCCTGCCTCTTTAAGTAAGCCACTCCGTCCAGGTAAACCTGGTATGACCCGTCGAATGTTTGCCAAGTCAATCTCATAGACCCTGAACTTGTCAAAGTTAAAACAATGATTGGTTAAAGATTGAGGTCCATCTTAAAAGACTTTGCAAAATGGTTTAACTCAGTGGCCTGGCAGCCCATGAAAAGCCTCGATTTAGGGCCTGGCAGCCCATGAAAAGCCTTGTATATTCTTCTTGTGTTTTTGCAAAGTTGTTCTTTTTTGATATTCATAAGTATTTTCTGATAAACCAGCGTTTATTACAACCCGGCATGACTTACAATGCTAAATTGTTAGTACATGATCATCTATAATCTGCCTTTTTCTGTTCCGGTCTGGTTTTGACTACTAGTCACAAGTGTTGTATGGTTAAACCGGTGTTTATCATAACCCGGTATGGTTTTATCGTAAACCGGCAAACCTACAAGGAGTCATCTACACTCCAGCTTGGTGTTATCACTTCTTTTTTACACAACCATGGGTGAAAAGAACGAGGTAACAAGTATTTTTCTTATAAACACCCTTGGTCCTACATCCAGGTTCTATATTTGGGCATCATGACCCGTCCAGCGGTAAACCGCCAGGACCCCTTTTTCAATCTCTTGTATGCAGGAACAAATTAACATACAACCACTGCGGATTATGGATATAATACCAATCCCAAAAGCATGGTGAGTTATCTGTATCCAGCAACATAAGTATGCTCGATGGCATAACAGACAAAGTCTTTGAACTAGCCTATTACAAGGCGTTTTTTCTGCCCACACAGGATGAATGTTTCAGCATGAAAGGGTAGGCTATGACGGGCTAAAGCAACTCTCCGGTTCAGGATTCATCACCAGGACGACTTGACGATTGCGGATCATCTTGAGTAGGTGCATCCTCCTCCTCTCTACCCGGTGGCTGGAAATCAATTGTTGTCCAATCGATTCCGGTTAAAGCTTGGAACACGACTTCTTCACTTATAAGGGGGGAAGGATCAATGTCAGGGGCATAAGTGTGCTTACGAATTGGTGGAACAAGATCCTCTACATCATGTATCGGCGCGGGATATCTTTTCTGATCAACATCATAAACCGGCTGATAATGAGACAGATCCGTTTCATCCGCCAATTTGCTCGCTATGGGTCGCATTTCCCTTGTTAGTCTTCGGATATCATCATTGTTGAATTCTGAATCGTCTTCCTTTACGCTGGGGTAGCCTTGGCCAATTTCTGCCGGTTCAAGATTTGGAATCCAAGCCTTGTCCCGGATTAGCACAGTAACAGCGCCTGACCTTGCAGCTGATTTTTTCAGTTCATCCAACCGGGGGCAGGCAGCATTGACAGCTTCTCGATGGTTTCTTTTATCAATGTTGGAGGAGGCATATTGTAAGCAGCAGCGTAGATAGCCCGTTGGGATCCAGAATATATCTGCTCTATCAAAGTATAGGCAACCTTCAGCTTCATCCGCATATCAGAGCCCAGATGGGTAATACGGGTCCCTGTGACATTGTAAGCATCAGTAAACCGGCGGCTGATAAGGAAAAGGTGACTTGGAAAAACGTCAGATGAGGACGCTTACCAAACACAGCAGAAGTCATAGCCATTATTTGCTGCTTTAAACTAGCGAGTTCCTCAACCACCGGTTTCAGGGCTGCTTCTGTATCTTCGGCCTTCTTTGCTAAAGCGGCCTTCTCTGTGTCGCAATCTACGCACTCCTTCTTAAAGGTTTCCTTCAGCTTCTCCATGGCTGCTAAAGCATTAGTCAGTTCTTCCTTGGCTTTGGAAGCCTCCGCTAGCTGAGATTTAATGTTCTCCTGAAGGTTGGCGGTTTGGGCATCCTTCTTACTTAGCTTGGCCTACAAAGACAAGATATATCATCAATGGGCTATGTATATTTGAAGTACCAAGCACATAACAAGTTATGCACTTTGTACTTGGGGGCTAATGTCTATTTGCTTTGTTATCGGAAATTTTTGCAAGTCCCAAGTACAATGCAAGCATTATCCTTGACACTTGGGGTCTAATGTACATCTGTTCAAAGTGAAGCATTGGTTAAAGACCCGGTTTACCTTGGAAAGATAAATCGGCCCTTGGGGACTACACAGGCGAAAAGTACAGGAACACAATGATAAAGTGCCGGTTTATTTTAAAGACTACTTGACATGTGAAAGATAAGCATGCAAGGGTTAAGATATTACAAAGTCCCGATTTATGATTGCCATCATAAACCGGCCCTTGGGAGATACTGGAATTGGTACTAACAATTGGACTTAAGAGAGAAGAGGATTTGTACTTACTTCATAACGCTCTTTCATCATCTTCACTAAACCGGCTTCATAGTCACGGTTTGTGTACAGATGGTTCAGAAAACCAGAATGGAGCTCCTGGGCGTTAAGATGGGCATAACTTGATAAATCAGTGCTCCACTTGCCTTTCTCCATGACAGCACGCTCTTCCTTGGCACTATGTTTTGCCAATACAACATGATGGCTAGGAGAGGTGTGGCCAACACCAGTAATGATAACCTCATCCTCATTGTCACCAGCAGCTTTTTCTGGAGTTGATGGAATGTTAGTAGCCTTCACTGGACTAGAAGGTCCGTCATCAGTCTGGACTGGACTTGTCGGTTTATTATCTTGCACAGCGGTATCAACTTCTGCTTGTTCATCAACATTATGATCTTGAGGGGGCGGTTCATCAAATGTGGCCTCAGTATTTGGACCTTCCGGTTCAGTAGTCAGCTCCGGTTCAATCACCACATGGTCTTCAGACGGGTTATTCACCTGAGCCTTCTTACTGGGTCTGGCTTTGGCTCTAAAAAGAACAGATGCAAAGGTTAGCATATCATATAAAGTGTGAAACATCAAAAGATTGAGTTGAAATACTTACCCAGCAACGGTCTTAAGAGGAGGGAGTTGTGTGGCCGTTGATTCGCCGGATGATGAAGGAGGTGTCACCTGATAATTCGAATCGGACTGATTAAGAGGTTGTCAGAAATAGCCGGCCTTGGATAAGAAGTGTCAGAAGTGGGTGAGACCTCAGGTCGGCGTTTTCGAACTGGGGTGTTCGGTAAACCGGTCGAAGTGACCGTTTGGCCGCTGTGCTGGGTTGTGCGGCGACCCTCGTGCTGCTGCTTCTTCAAAAGAAATTTTGGATCCAAGTAAGCAAATGGGTGAGAAAATCTTACTTTCCGGACTGCTTGACGGATTTTTTGTGTTGGCAGAGGGTCTGAAACGGAGGTAAGGATAATTACCTCTGCATCGTCAGCTTGGCTGCCCTCAATGTCCTCCTGATAAATATCATTGTCAATGAGGTGCATGAAAAGTGAACCAAGTGAATCAAGTTCTACCTCTGCTTCCGGTTCATCAGGGTCGTCATCAAGCTCTAAACCGATGGGTTCAGTGGCCTTCCTCTTCGTGGTTTTCTTGACAGCTTTCATTTTAGGTCGAGAAGGCTTCACCGCTTTCTCCTGAGGTTTCTTTTTCCAAAATGGATCATCACCCTGTTTAAACAATGGGCAGAGGGAATTAAAAGTTGCACAGTTCAAAGATATCAGGTGTAAAGCGGAAGTAAAATAAATCTTACAGCGGGCGGTTTGTTATGTAGGTAAAAGGGACTTAACCCGGTCTTACTACAGACAGCTTCCGGTTCATTCAACATTTTCTTGACAGACTCAGTAACTTCCTCATCTGTTAGCTGAATGTCAATATGATGTTGGGAGTCTTTTACGTCACCGGTGTACTCGCACATTAAACCGGAGCGGCGACTTAATGCCAAGATACTCCAGGATATCCAGCAATGGACGAAGTCCACACCTATTAAACCGTTGGCCATGAAAGCTCTGAGCTTGGCGAGTTGTGGTGCGTACAAGGCCCGTTCCTTGGCACTTAGTCATTGCGGGAGCGGATTGGTATTGGCGAGCCGGTGAGCACGCTAAACCCGGCAGACAGTTCTCATCTTCAGGAGAGGTGTCCTTGAAATAGAACCAAGTTTGATTCCACTCCTTTGGGTGACTGTGAAGTTTGGCGTGAGGAAAACTAACATCCTTCCTTTTCTGAATGGAGACGCCACCAAGTTCAGTATTGGGCCCGTCTACGAATTCAGTGCGACGGTTTAATTGGAAGAAATCCCGGAACAGCTCGATAGTTGGTTCTTCTTGTAGATATGCTTCACAAAAACCTGAAAGTTGCAGATATTGGATACAGAGTTGGGTCCAATATCTTGAGGGTGGATCTGAAAGCTGGCAAGTACATCTCGGAAAAACTTAGATCCAGGCGGTTTAAAACCACGGCCTATATGATCAGCAAACACCACTACTTCACCCTCTCTAGGGGTAGGAGGATTTTCCAGCCCAGGAACTCGCCACTGGATTTCATTTTTCTTCGGTAAGGTACCAATTTTGACCATTCCGTTCAGTTGCTCCTCTGTAACCCGGGAAGGGACCTAGTTACAGGAATAGAATTGTTTGGCCATTGCAAATGAAGGGCTGGAAAAGATTACTGCCGGTTTAGGATTTGTAATTGACAAGGCATAAAGTGTAACATGGTAAAAAGAAAGGAATTTTAGCAGTTATGAATGATAAAGCGGTAAGCAGAAGCAGAGGTCTATGCATGTTGTTAAACCGAAGTTTAGCGATGGAAGAAGTGAAAGAATAAATGAATCGGCGGTTTAGGAGGGGACTAATGGTATATGCCGGATTATCATACTTCTAAAAGTTAAAACCGCCTATATTGGTATGAAGAGTATAGATCTACAAATACATAAGTAAAGGAAAACAAGTTTCACAAGAGTTATATGATGATTACAGATCTGTGGTACGACAAAAAACAGGAATATATTCAGACTTAAATTTCAGATACCAGTTCATCAGGTTCAGATGAGTTTTTCCTATATGAAGGAGATGGTCTGATAAGGAAAACGTAGATTATGGCTATGGTCGCACAAAGAGTGAACAGATCTAACTAGTCTTTGATGCTACTAGGAAGAAAAGAGAAGAACAGCACGGGAGCTTCGATGAACTCCGATGAACACTGAAACCCTAAGTGGATCTACAAAGAAAAGGGGGGAGACTTACCGAAGCTGTTGAAGCAGAGGAGGTGTGCCGCGTTTTTCTGATCCAGTCAGGTTGATGCAGCGGCCGGTGATGAGGCAGATGTAAAGCTCGACGACGGTGGCTGAGCTCGGGTGCAGAGTCATTGCGAGGAGGAAGAAGAGACGAAGGGGCAACAGAAGGAAAAGGAGGGGGTCCTCCACCCTATTTATAAGGACAAAGAGATAAGCGACAGGCACGGGGATCGAGGAGCCCAAAAAATGGATGGATAACGAGATTGTTGTCTCGATTGTCGGATGCTCATTAATAAAAGGGGTATCTTCGGCTTTAAATAAGTAGGTGATGTGACGGCAGTTTACTACAAATCCGGAGGATGATGTCAGGGCGGTTTACAAGATTTATGCGAAGGTGCAAGGGCAGGAATTTTTCTAAGTATTAAGGATTGACATGAACAAGTTCAAATCAATCTAGGGCCTAATGTTGGGGATATTACTACTGGACGTAAATCGGCCAGGAGTGGCCGGGTTAACTCTACGAGGATTAGAAGCCTAGGAAGACAAAGGATGGTGTCACTTTATGAAGGCCCAAGGCCCAAAGGCGGGTTAAGGCATATAGATGTAAACTGACATTACCATGTAACTTGTATTGTAAGATAGGAGGAATAGAGACCAAGTTGGACACGTTGATGATCCGGCCTCGGGACTTTGTAAACTGACGGGCGTCGAACTATGTATATAAAGGGACGACCCGGCGGTGGTTTAGGGACAACACACAACAACTCGAGAGCCAGGCAAAGCGGATTCGCTCCCTGGTCATCGAAACCCTAGCAATTCCATCACAACTGGAGTAGGCTTATACCTTCATTGTAAGGGGCCGAACCAATATAAAACTCTCGCGTCCCTTGTCCGCTTTAACCCCTTTAAGTTAACCCATAGTGATGGCTCCACGACTAAGTCCTTTCACAAGGACATCTGCCATGACAAAACCACGACAAGACCCCCATAGTTTCCTCGTACATTTTAGGAGATTTTGATTCATCCCATCCATTGCATGGTTCTCATACTTATGTGCACAATATGTGCCCCATGAATAATCATGCTATTGATGTGCCATATACTTGCATTCTCAATTTGTGTCCCCATCGTGTTATACATAATAACTATTCGTTCATGATGGATGACATGTTCTTATACCATGCATCAAATTTCTTTGAGCGATGCTTATCTTGTAAAAACTCACACGTGCAAATACACATCATGATGGATGATGTGTACATTTATCATGCACACAATTTCTTTGGTTTGTGTCTCTTTTGTGTAGGTAACCATGAATACTTGTCAACCTCGCAATCCCATGAGTTGACAAAATGAGCTCTAGAGAGCAATGATGACTTGGGATCCCATGGATTGTCTTTCCCACCACTCTCTTCATGCAAATACTTCACGCATTTCTTCTACATGGCCCTCACTTGGCTGCGGGTTGTTGTCCATTATATATCCTTTGCCCATCTTGCCATGTTCAATTTGCATGATATGCTCATTCCTATGCTTTTGCCATGCATTTGTGACCCATGCTTTGCATTACACGTGATGATTGATTCTCATACTTGTATGTGTATTTGCAAACTTGGTGGAGATATTGCTAGTTATTGCCATGTTTGCTTTGTGTCCCGTTCCTATGATTATACTATGATCTTGCTTTGTGTTCGTGCTTGCGATATGTCATGTGCATTGTCTATGCCTATTATTTGCTCACATGACATGATTGCCATGATTTACTCTAGTGTGTTGCATCTTCGCTCCACTAGTTTGCACGACTTGATTACTATGATTGCTTGCCTTGTTGCATCGTCGATGATTCATACTTGGTCATTTCATGCGGTTGATGACAACCATCTACATTCTTTGCACGGCATGATTGTTATTGCTTGTTGTCATATATCTCCATGTGTTGCCTCTCTCATGTTAGATGACTTGCCATGTATTGAGTGCAACAATGATTCTAATCTTGCTCATGAGATTGCCCCCATAGCATTCTTGCCTATATTTGGAGATTTTGACATATTTTTTTGTGAAGCATGCTTGTCTTCGTTCTTTGCACCATATACCTCGTGCCATGAATATTGCCATTGTTGCATCATATTGTTCATGCACTTGTGCTTCTAATGGTTATGTGCAAGAGAAGAGAACCATCATGATGGATGATGTGTTTATCTACCATGCGCAAATGTTCTTTGTTTTGTTGTGTGCATGTGTAGGATACTTGGACTTTGTGTCATCTTCCATGTCACGTGAGTTGACAATCCGAGCTCTTGAGAGCGAACCACCTTATACCACGGCGATTCTACGTCGCACTTGCTTGTACTTTGGCATTGTGAAGGATGCACAAGGACATCCTTTCAAGGTGATATCCTTCTCTTTTGAGAACCCCCAAACCATGAGCATGGATATTATGGATCATAGTACTTGTGTTGCTTTCCCCATGAGACTTATTTGTCATCTTGGACCCTTTGCTTGCACACCTGTTAGTGATATTGCCTCCATTCATGATTTTCACATTCCCATGCATCATGATATATATGCCTTGTGTGTTGCATCCAATTCTTGGACTACTTGCTACTATAATATGTTTGGTTGCAACAATGTCATCACTTCACATATGCCATGTCCCATTGCTTGTCACATGATTGAATCGATTGCCTCACACATGATGAACACTTGATCTTTCTATTGTGTTGAGTGCCATACTATATTCACTACACCCTATGCACATTATGCTTGGATTGTCTTGCACTTGTCCCATGTGTTTAGGCACTCCCTTTTACTTGGTGTTGTGAATGATTCCTATGCCTACCATCGACCATTTGTCGAGCGCTTTATGCATGATTGCTATGAACTTGAGGTAGATGTTTGTTCACTTGTCCAACATATTTGCATCCATACCTCACATTTACATGATTGTCCTCATGATATCCTTGATTATGCTCAATTTATGTGCCGCCATATCACAATCCTTTGTTTAACCATATGCTTTGCATGATGAAGACACTTGTTTGGTGAATCACCTCTTGAATGCTTGGTTTTGCACTAATGTTAACCACATTTGTTTTTCCAAGTGTTTGTTGTCTTTGCTCCTTTTGAAGGAATCACTAGACAGTGCGACATTGGAGAGTGCCCATTGCGAGCTTGAAGATGATGAGTACTTCGTGATCGTCCACTTCTACATGGCGAAGCCATCTCTTTCCCATGGTGATTTGGTTTTCGATCCGAGGTCGGATCTTTCCCAAGGGAGGGGAGATGATGCGGAGCATCCTACGGGCATCACCATGTCAAGAGTCCATTTGGCAAGTGACACGTGCGACATCTACTTCACATACACAAAGGTGAATCATCTCCTTTACACGTGCTCACTTGACCCCTTCGAGGATGGTATATTACTTGACACCCATCTTGTGTGCATGCATAGGTATTGTCGGAACTTCATGGATGACGAGGAGGAGTGCAAGCGCCAAGGAACACCTACACCATCCACGAGGGAAGCATGGAAGAGAAGACGGAAGAAGAAGGAGTTGCAGAGTCTACAACAACCGGACGACCAGAAGCCACCGGACGTCCGACCCTCTACAGCCACTAGACGACCGATGAACATCGGACATCCAACAAGTCCCAGGCACCGGACGTCCGACGCTTACCGGAAATCCAGTACCACCGATGCCGAAGCAAAACGCTAGACGACCGTCGCCAACCGGACGTCCGGCGCCACCTGTCCCGAGAAGAATCAGCGGATGTCCGGCGCGCGCCGGACGTCCGGACCGTCTTGAGCCACCGGACGTCCGACCCCCACCGGTCGTCCGGTACCTGCCTGTGCGAGTCGGGCCTTTTGCCTTGTATCTCTCTCCCACTTACCCCTTTGTGGCTTAGACTATAAATAGACCATCCCACCTCCTTTCTAGGGTTAGCGTTCTGATAGCTCATTTGAGAGATAGAGCTTCGCTCATCCATATTGGATCTATTCCTTGAGGGAGATCGCGGCCCCTCTTCGGAGAAGATCCACCTTGGATTCAAGACCCCTTTATGGGAAGATCCCCTTGTGGATTCAAGACCTCCTCACGGAGAAGAACCGGCTACCCTTTGTATCGTCCGTTGTTGATCGTGGATCTTGTATCTCCCTTTGTGTTCATGGATCTAGCGCATGTGTGATCATTCTTGTTAGTTTTAGTGTTTCTCTCGTGTTTCCCCTTGTTTTCCCCCTCGTGTTCTTCGTGTTCTTCACGGGATCCGCTCCTTTCATGAAAGATCGACCGTATAGGATTCCACCCTACATCACCCTGGCTACATTTATAAATGAGGAAGGGAGAGAGGAGGCCGGATAGGAGAGGCACGCCAAGGGGGGGAGTCCTACTTGGACTCCTAGTCCAAGTAGGATTCGCCCCCCCTTTCCTTTCTTCCACGGGAGGGAAAGGAAGGAGGGGAGAAGGAGAAGGAGAAGGAAGGAGGGGGCCGCGCCCCCACCCCTTGTCCAATTCGGTTTGGGCAGGGGGAGGCACGTGCCACCTCTTGGCCCTTCTTCCCTCTCTCCACTAAAGCCCACTAAGGCCCATTAACTTCCCCGGGGGGTTCCGGTAACCTCCCGGAACTCCGGAAAAATGCCCGAACTACTCGGAACCATTCCGATGTCTAAATGCAACCTTCGAATATATGAATCTTTAACTCTCGACCATTTCGACACTCCTCGTCATGTCCGTGATCTCATCCGGGACTCCGAACAAACTTCGGTCATCAAATCACATAACTCATAATACAAATCATCATCGAACGTTAAGCGTGCGGACCCTACGGGTTCGAGAACTATGTAGACATGACCGAGACACATTTTCGGTCAATAACCAATAGCGGAACCTGGATGCTCATATTTGCTCCTACATATTCTACGAAGATCTTTATCGGTCAAACCACATAACAACATATGTCATTCCCTTTGACATCAGTATGTTACTTTCCCGAGATTCGATCATCGGTATCATCATACCTAGTTCAATCTCGTTACCACCAAGTCTCTTTACTCGTTCCGTAATGTATCATCCCATAACTAACTCATTAGTCACATTTCTTGCAAGGCTTATAGTGATGTGCATTACCGAGAAGGCCCAGAGATACCTCTCCGATACATGGAGTGACAAATCCTAATCCTGATCTATGACATCTCAATAAACACCATTGGAGACACCTGTAGAGCATCTTTATAATCACCCAGTTACGTTGTGACGTTTGATATCACACAAGGTGTTCCTCTGGTATTCGGGAGTTGCAAAATCTCATAGTCAGAGGAACATGTATAAGTCATGAAGGAAGCAATAGCAATAAAAATTAAACGATCGTTATGCTAAGCTAACGGATGGGTCTTGCCATCACATCATTCTCTAATGATGTGATCCCGTCCATCAAATGACAACACATGTTTATGGTCAGGAAACTTAACCATCTTTGATTAATGAGCTACTCAAGTAGAGGCATACTAGGGACAACTTTATTATTGCCTCTAGGGCATAGCTTCAGTCTCCCACTTGCACTAGAGTCAATAATCTAGATTACATAGTAATGATTCTAACACCCATGGAGTCTTGGTGCTGATCATGTTTTGCTCGTGAGAGAGGTTTAGTCAATGGTCCTGCAACATTCAGATCCGTATGTATTTTTCAAATCTCTATGTCTTCCAACTTGACTTGATTGTGGATGGAATTGAAGCGTCTATTGATGTGTTTGGTTCTCTTATGAAATCTGGATTCCTTGGCCAAGGCAATTGATCCGGTATTGTCTCAAAAGATTTTCATTGGACCCGATGCACTAGGTATTACACCTAGATCGGACATGAACTCCTTCATCCAGACTCCTTCATTTGCTGCTTCCGAAGCAGCTATGTACTCCGCTTCACACGTAGATCCCGCCACGACGCTCTTCTTGGAACTGCACCAACTGACAGCTCCACCATTCAATATAAATACGTATCTGGTTTGTGACTTAGAGTCATCCGGATCAGTGTCAAAGCTTGCATCCATGTAACCATTTACGACGAGCTCGTTATCACCTCCATAAACGAGAAACATATCCTTAGTCCTTTTCAGGTATTTCAAGATGTTCTTGACCGCTGTCAGGTAATCCACTCCTGGATTACTTTGGTACCTCCCTACTAAACTTATAGCAAGGCACACATCAGGTCTGGTACACAGCATTGCATACATGATAGAACTTATGGCTGAGGCATTTCTATCTTCTGTAGTGGTCGGGCATTGAGTCTGACTCAACTTCACACCTTGTAACACAAGCAAGAACCCTTTATTTGGCTGATCCATTTTTAACTACTTCAAAACTTTATCAAGGTATGTGCTTTGTGAAAGTCCAATTAAGCGTCTTGATCCATCTCTAAGATCTTGATGCCAAATATATAAGCAGCTTCACCAAGGTATTTCATTGAAAAATTCTTATTCATGTATCCTTTATGCTCTCTAGAAATTCTGTATTATTTCCAATCAACAATATGTCATCCACATATAATATCAGAAACGCTATAGAGATCCCACTCACTTTCTTGTAAATACAGGCTTCTCCAAAAGTCTGTATAAAACCATATGCTTTGATCACTCTATCAATGCGTATATTCCAACTCCGAGAGGCTTGCACCAGTCCATAAATGGATCGCTGGAGCTTGCACACTTTTTAGAACCTTTTGGATCGACAAAACCTTCTAGCATCATATACAATTCTTCTTTAAGATATCCATTAAGGAATGCAGTTTTGACATCCATTTGCCAAATTTCATAATCGTAAAATGTAGCAATTGCTAGCATGATTCGAATAGAGTTAAGCATCGCTATGGCTGAGAAGGTCTCATCGTAGTCAACTCTTTGAACTTGTCAAAAACCATTCGCAACAAGTCGAGCTTTATAAATAGTAACATTATCGTTAGTGTCAGTCTTCTTCTTGAAGACCCATTTATTCTCTATTGCTTGTTGATCATATGGCAAGTCAACCAAAGTCCACACTTTGTTCTCATACATGGATCCCATCTCAGATTTCATGGCCTCAAGCCATTTCGCGGAATCTGGGCTCATCATCGCTTTCTCATAGTTCGTAGGTTTGTGATGGTCAAGTAACATGACCTCCAGAATAGGATTACCGTACCACTCTGGTGCGGATCGGACTCTGGTTGACCTACGAGGTTCGGTAGTAACTTGATGAGAAGTTTCATGATCATCATCATTAGCTTCCTCACTAATTGTTGTAGGAATCACTGGAACTAATTTCTGTGATGAACTACTTTCCAATTCGGGGGAAGGTACAACTACCTCATCAATTTCTACTTTCCTCCCACTCACTTCTTTTGACAGAAACTCCTTCTCTAGAAAATCCATTCTTAGCAACGAATATCTTGCCTTCGGATCTGTGATAGAAGGTGTACCCAACAGTCTCCATTGGGTATCCTATGAAGACACATTTCTCCGATTTGGGTTCGAGCTTATCTGGTTGAAGCTTTTTCACAAAAGCATCGCAGCTCCAAACTTTAAGAAACGACAGCTTAGGTTTCTTGCCAAACCACAATTCATATGGTCTCGTCTGAACGGGCTTACGTGGTGCCCTATTTAACGTGCATGCAGCCGTCTCTAAAGCATAACCCCAAAACGATAGCGGTAAATCAGTAAGAGACCTCATAGATTGCACCATATCTAATAAAGTACGGTTATGACATTCAGACCCACCATTACGATGTGGTGTTCCAGGTGGCGTGAGTTGCGAAACAATTCCACATTGTTTCAAATGAAGACCAAACTCATAACTCAAAATTCACCTTCACGATCAGATCATAGAAATTTATTTTCTTGTTACGATGATTTTCCACTTCACTCTGAAATTCTTTGAAGTTTTCAAATGTTTCAGATTTATGTCTCATTAAGTAGATATACCCATATATGCTCAAATCATCTGTGAAGGTTAGAAAATAACGATACCCGCCGCGAGCCTCAACACTCATCGGACCGCATACATCAGTATGTATTATTTCCAACAAATCAGTTGCTCGCTCCATTGTTCTGGAGAACGGAGTGTCAGTCATCTTGCCCATGAGGCATGGTTAGCAAGCATCAAGTGATTCTAAAAGACCATCAGCATGGAGCTTCTTCATGCGCTTTACACAATATGACCTAAACGGCAGTGCCACAAATAAGTTGCACTATCACTATTAACTTTGCATCTTTTGGCTTCAATATTACGAATATGTGTATCACTACAATCGAGATTCAACAAAAATAGATCACTCATCAAGGGTGCATGACCATAAAATTTATTACTCATATAAATAGAACAACCATTATTCTCTTATTTAAATGAATAACTGTCTCGCATTAAACAAGATCCAGATATAATGTTCATGCTCAACGCTGGCACGAAATAACAATTATGTAGGTCTAAAACTAATCACGATGGTGATGTAGAGGTAGCGTGCCGACGTCGATCACATTGACTTTGGAACCATTTCCCACGCGCATCGTCACCTCATCCTTAGCCAATCTTCGTTTAATCTGTAGCCCCTATTTTGAGTTGCAAATATGAGAAACAGAACCAGTATCAAATTCCCAGGCGCTACTTTGAGCATTAGTAAGGTACACATCAATAACATGTATATCAAATATACCTTTCACTTTGCCATCCTTCTTATCCGCCAAATAGTTGGGGCAGTTCCGCTTCCAGTGACCAGTCCCTTTGAAGTAGAAACAATTAGTCTCATGCTTAGGTCCAGACTTGGGCTTCTTCCCTTGAGCAGCAACTGGCTTGCTGTTCTTCTTGAAGTTCCCCTTCTTCCCTTTGCCTTTTTCTTGAAACTAGTGGTCTTGTTCACCATCAACACTTGATGCTCCTTCTTGATTTCTACCTCCGCAACCTTTCACGTCATGAAGAGCTAATTAAGTACGGTTACGATGTTTGGACACACCCTTACGCTGTGGTGTTCTAGGTGGCATGAGTTGCAAAACTATTCTGCATTGTTTCAAATAAAGACCAAACTCATTACTCAAATATTCACCTCCACGATCAGATCGTAGAAAGTTTATTTTCTTGTTATGATGATTTTCCACTTCACTCTGAAATTCTTTGAACTTTTCAAATGTTTCAGACTTATGTTCCATTAAGTAGATATACCCATATCTACCCTGATACCACTGTTGGGGAACGTAGTAATTAAAAAAATCCTACAATTACGCAAGATCTATCTAGGAGAAGCATAGCAATGAGACGAGAGAGTGTGTCCACGTACCCTCGTAGACCGAAAGCGAAAGCGTTTAGCAACATGGTTGACGTAGTCGAACGTCTTCACGATCCAACCGCGTATGACACCTCTGTGTTCAGCACACATTCAGCACAATGATGTCCCTCGAGCTCTTGATCTAGTAGAGGGATGAGAGAGAGTTCCGTCAGCATGACGGCGTGGCAATGGTGATGATGAAGTTACCGGCGCAGGGCTTCGCGTAAACACTATGATGATATGACCGAGGTGTTAAATTATGGAGGGGGCACCACACACGGATAAGAGATTGTCTGTTGTGCTTTGGGGTGCCCCCCGCCCATGTATATAAAGGAGGGCGAGGAGGAGGCCAGCCAAGGGGGGGCGCACACCATAGGGGAGTCCAACTAGGATTCCCAATCCTAGTTGGAGTCCCCTTCCTTTTCCAAGAGGGGGAGAGAGGGAAGGAGGAGGAGAGGGAGAAGGAAAGAGGGGGGTGCCACCCCCTCCCTAGTCCAATTCGGACTTGCCATGGGGGGGCACTTCCACCCCTTGTGGCCCTTCTATCCTTTCCACTAAATCCCATGAAGGCCCAATACTTCCCCGGGGGGGTTCCATAACCTCCCGATACTCCAAAAAATAACCGAATCACTTCAGAACTCTTCCGGTGTCCGAATATAACATTCCAATATATTGACCTTTACCTCTCGACGATTTTGAGACTCCTTGTCATGTCCGTGATCTCATCCGGGACTCCGAACAAACTTCAGTCATCAAATCACATAACTCATAATACAAATTGTCATCGAACGTTAAGCATGCGGACCCTACGGGTTCGAGAACTATGTAGACATGACCGAGACACATCTCCAGTCAATAACCAATAGAGGAACCTAGATGCTCATATTGGCTCCTACATATTCTATGAACATCTTTATCGGTCAAAACACATAACAACATACATTATTCCCTTTGCCATCGGTATGTTACTTGCACGAGATTCGATCGTCGGTGTCATCATACCTAGTTCAATCTCATTACTGCCAAGTATCGTTACTCGAGCGTCGGTATCATCCCATAACTAACTCATTAGTCGCATTTCTTGCAAGGCCTATAGTGACGAGCATTACCGAGAGGGCCCAGAGATACCTCTCCGATACACGGAGTGACACATCCGAATCTCGATCTATGCCAACTCAACAAACACCATCTGAGACACCTGTAGAGCATCTTTATAATCACCTAGTTACGTTGTGACATTTGATAGCACACAAGGTGTTCCTCCGGTATTCAGGAGTTGCATAATCTCATAGAGGAACATGTATAAGTCATGAATAAAAGCAATAGCAATAAAACTAAACGATCATGATGCTAAGCTAACAGATGGGTCTTGTCCATCACATTGTTCTCTAATGATGTGATCCCATTCGTCAAATCACAACACATGTCTATGGTCAGGAAACTTAACCATCTTTGATTAACGAGCTAGTCAAGTAGAGGCCTACTAGGGACACTCTATTTGTGTATGTATTCACAAATGTACTAAGTTTCCGATTAATACAATTCTATCATGAATAATAAACATTTATCATGATATAAGGAAATATAAATAACAACATTATTATTGCCTCTAGGGCATATTTCCTTTTGATGGAGTATAGCCAGACTTTATGATTTTGTACGGATAGCTTTCTTTGGCCGTGTTATTTTGGGAAGACATAAGTGCCTTGTTAGTATGCTTGAAGTATTATAGTTTTTATGTCAATATTAAACTTTTGTTTTGAATCTTACGAATCCGAACATTTGTCACACCCTAGCTAGTTCATTCATTAGAGTGTTGCATCATGTCTACTCTTCCAGATAAACTTAATTGGGGATGGCAGAAACCCCCAGCACCCCCTCAAACCAACTAGGGTTTACTAAAATCTTTTTCAATGAACCTGAAATGCCCTTCTAAAATGTTCATCATCTTTGCCTTGGTCTAGAACCTTTGAAAAAAATGGTGCACACTTTTCTAGGACATCATAAGGTCATTGGATTAAACCATATGCTATTTGCATTTGGACATTTAAATGCTAGTAAATATTTTAAATGTCCAAATAATCCCAAACTGAAATGTTCCATGTTGGCTATGTTCTAAATAGTGGGAATGTGCAGTTTGGTGATTTTTGGAAATGCCTAAGTATTTTTAGAAAAGCCACAAACTTGCAGAAATAAAGAAAACAGAAAAATAAAAGGGAAACAAACTTACCTGGCAAAGCCACCAGCCGGCCCACCTGGCGGCCCAGAACCGTGCTGCCCCGTGCCAGCCAGCTGCTTCGTCCCCGCCAGGCAGGCAAGGAGGTGACGCCAGCGTGCGTGAGCTCGCCAGGGCGTCAGCTGCTTGCCGCCCTCGCCTCTGGTCACCTGGGCGAGCTCCACGTCGCCGCCCCGACCCCGCAGACACCTCGCTCACTCCTCTGCCTCTCTCCCTCGCCCTCTCCCACCATGGCCGACGCTGCCGCGCCCGCGCCACCGTGAAACTCGCATCCACCATCGTCCCCGCGCCGTGCTGCCATGTCCACAAGCTCCGCCGTCGTCTGCTTCATGGAGCTAGCCGAGCCCCGAGCGCTCGCACACTCTAATTCATCTTCTTCGACCTCGTCTTCACCGAACACCGCCGGAGATCCCCTTCGCCGTCACCGCCACACCAGCTCGTCCCCGACCTCGCCATCTGCCTCGTTGTGATCGTCGTGAGCCCAGCTACCTCCTCCCCCTTCCCATTCTCGCTCTCGAGCACCACAACGACTACACCGAGCTCGGCCGCACCCGACACTGCCACCGCACGTCGCCGTCGTGGCCATAGCCACGTTGGCTTGATTCTGAGGACGCCATCGTCTTCACCGCACTCGCAGAAGCCCATAGCACCTCCCCACGCGCCTCGCCGTGCCTCATACCGATGGTTTCGACCTTGCCCGAACTCTGTCGACCGCCAAGGTCGTCGCCGGCGATGTTTCCGGCCACCCCAGCTCCACCCACTGCCACCACTCGACACGGCTCACTCCCCGCATCACGTAGATGTGCTCCGCCGTCATTTTGGTTGCCGGAGCACAACACCCGCACCGCTCCGCCGCCTCTAGCCTCGCCAGTGGCTAAACGCCGGCGAGTTTGACCCTGTTTGACCCTGGTTGACCCCGTGTGGGCCCAGGTTGACTCCCCCTGAGTCTATGACAAGTGGGACCGCTCTGCTAAATAACTTAGATTAGCAATAACTAAATTTAGTTAGTTAATTAACTACTAACACGTGGGTCCCATTGGTCAGGTTTGACCTGGACCGGCCCCGTTGATAGCTGACGTCACCCTGACGCAATGCTGATGAAATAATTCAATTACTGGAATTATTCTTATACAGGAAATTCCAGAAAATATTACAAACTTCAAAAATTCATAACTTTTAATCTGTAACTCCAAATGCAAAGATTAATATATGAAATTTGATCAAAAAAATTCAATCTTTCCATCTGTAATGGTTTCATGCATGACAAAACACTTTAACCTTGCTGTTTAGGTGAAACAAGCTAATGCACTTATATGGCTTAAGAACAATAGCTTTCATTTGAATCCTTGATTCAAATAGACTCAAACCAGCTTGTTTCACAGCGCATTAGGCAGGACACCTCATATTGCCATGTCATAGCATGCATCATATTGTTGCATATTGCCATGTGATGATTGTGTTCTGTGGTGTCTTTCATGGTAGGTTCTGCCTCCGAGGATATTTCCGAGTATCCAACTGAAGGGCAGTACCCTACTACTACTCCATCAGGCAAGCAGCCCCATTGATAAAATCGATACAATCCCATGTTCTCGCTCCTGCTCTCATTTACTGCATTAAGACAACAACGTTTCAAACTGCTATGTGCTGCGGTAGTTGAACCCTTATCCTCTGCATGACCTGTCATTGCCACAGTAACTAGATGAAACCCACTAGCATGTGTAGGAGTTGATTGAGCCATGTATGTGTTTCCTACCTTGCTATGCCTGCTATGCATAGAGTTGTGTCAGGTCTGGCTCATCTGGGTGATGGGCTAGAGTGAAATGATTACGTCGGTAATGTGAGGGATGTGTTGGACATGTTTTGGTAAAGGTATCGATGAGAGGCCATGTAGGAGTACATGGTGGGTTGTTTCATTGAGGCCGTCCCTAAGAACTGAGATCTGTACGCGTGATTTAAGATTCAGCTACTACCACACATTGGGCCCTGAAATATGACCCCACTCGACTCACTGACCCCTCTCGTCCTCTATCTAGGAGTTGCAACTAGTTTCTGGTGTTTATAGGTTATGTGTTGGCGGCCGTGCGTAGCGCTGACCCTAGGGGTGGGCTATGATGTGGTAGATACACCATGGCCGGGTATGCCGGGTGCCCGTTTGGCATCTCGGGACCCTGTAGACATCGTTTGGGGCCGTTGAGGACACCCCGACCGGATTTCCCTGCGGGTGGAACCCGAATAGGCGATAAACCTGGACTAGAGACTTGTGCGGTTAGTCAGGTCGTGGTCTACACCCATGTCGGCTTTCGCTTCAAGTCTGCCGAGCACATGTCGTGTGCAGACGCTAAGTGGTTGAAACATGTGTGACGAAGTACACCCCTGCAGGGTATAAAACTATTCGAATAGCCGCGTCCGCGGTAAAGGACTACTTCGTTGCCTATATAGTTCATAGACAAGTTAATGGTTACTACTAAAAGACTCAAGATAAGTGTGAGTACCGAGGATGGCCCTCTCATAGGATGACGAGGGAGGATCCCTGGTGGAGTATTGTGTTGGTGATTAGTGGACTCGTGTGCGAAAACTATTTTTACAAGTGGTGTCTCGTAGGATAGCTTAGCCAAGAGTCAAAGCTGGCTTTCTGCAATAACTCCACCACCTTCTTGAGAATGAGCATGTATAGTAGGATCTGTTGTAAGACTTGCTGAGTACCTTTGTACTCATGTTGCTTTAATTATTGTTTTCAGACGACAACACCGCCCCCTCCGATGGGTTTTATGTAGACCTCGACGTCGATGAGTGACTTGCCACCCAGGTGGTGTTTCTGGCCATGGAGGGCCCTATGTAGATAGACAGGCTTCGTCAAGCCTTCTTTCTTTCTAGTGTTTGTACTCAGACTTATTTGCTTCCGCATGTGCTTGTATGCTTGTATGACTTGAGTGTCGGGTCATGTGACCCCTACCTATATGAACATGTTATGTATGGCTCTCCGGAGCCTTTAAATAAAGTACTTGAGTTGTAGAGTTCTGTTGTGATGCCATGTTGTATTTACACATATCGAGCATATTGTGTGTATGATTGAAATGCTTGGTATGTGTGGGATCCGACAATCTAGTTGTTTATCCTTGGCAGCCTCTCTTATGGGGAAATGTAGTCTAGTGCTTCCATGAGCCATAGTAGTCCGCTACAGCCCGGTTCACCGGAGTCCTGCTAGCCAAGCACCACTGCTCAGGACGCTTGACTGGCCGGCATGTGTTTCACTTTGTTCTTGTGTCTGTCCCTTCGGGGAAATGTCACGCGGTATCTGGAGTCCTGCGTAGCCTGCTACAGCCCTGGTTCACCGGAGTCCTGTTAGCCTAGTGCCACAGCCCGGATTCACACGCTGCTGACCGACATGTTCGATGTGATTCATGTATGCCTGTCCCCATAGGTTAGTGCCGCTTTGGGTTCACGACTAGCCATGTCGCCCCGGGTTCTTTGTCATATGGATGCTAGCGACACTATCATATACGTGAGCCAAAAGGCGCAAACGGCCCTGGGCCATGGTAAGGCGACACCCATGGGAATACCTTGCGTGAGGCCGCAAAGTGATATGAGGTGTTACCGACTAGATCGATGTGACTTGGAATCAGGGTCCTGACAACATTCATGCCACAACAAAGAAAATTACATGGATAAATATGTTAGGTAGCATTCCACATCAAAAATTCTGTTTTTATCATTTACCTACTCAAGGACGAGCAGGAATTAAGCTTGGGGATGCTTGATACGTCTCCAACGTATCTATAAATTCTTATTGTTCCATGCTATTATATTAACTGTTTTGGATGTTTTATATGCATTAATATGCTATTTTATATTATTTTTGGGACTAACTTATTAACCTAGAGCCTAGTGCCAGTTTCTATATTTTCCTTGTTTTTGAGCTTCGCAGAAAAGGAATACCAAATGGAGTCCAAACGGAATAAGACTTTTGTGATGATTTTTCTTGGACCAGAAGACACCCAAGAGATTTGGAGTTCAAGTTAGAAGAGCCACGAGGCGGCGACAAGGTTGGGGGGCGCGCCCCTCGTGACCCCCTGACCTAGTTCTTCCTCCTATATATTCACATATATTCCCAAACCACCAGAAGCATCCACGAAAACACTTTTCCACTGCTGCAACCTTCGGTTCCCGTGAGTTCCCATCTAGGGGCCTTTTCTAGCATCTTGCCAAAGGGGGATTCGATCACGGAGGGCATCTACATCAACTCTATTGCCCTTTCAATGAAGCGTGAGTAGTTTACCACAGACCTATGGGTCCATAGCTAGTAGCTAGATGGCTTCTTCTCTCTCTTTGATTCTCAATACCATGTTCTCCTCGATATTCTTGCAGATCTATCCGATGTAATCTTCTTTTGCGATGTGTTTGTCGAGTTTCGATGAATTGTGGATTTATGATCAGCTTATCTATGAATATTATTTAAATCTTCTCTGAATTCTTATATGCATGATTTGATATCTTTGTATTTGATGCGGACCATCCCAAGGTCATCCCCATGGACACTACCTCAACTACCCAAGCTCCAAGTGGACGCATGACAAGAGCAAGAGCACGCGCTATTCAATCCGAGGTGACATCCCTCCTACTTGAGCTCCCTTTACATTCGAGTGAGACATGGCTACTGCCTAAGTCGGAAACACTATGTGTGATCAGGTACAACGCGCAAGCCAAGGAGTCGAGAGATGAGGAAGAAGGAACATGCATCAACTATGTGTCTAGCCCGGAACTTCCGGCCAGAGCCCGGAACCTCCGGCCCCCGGAACCCCCGGCGAGCCTGGAACTTCCGGCCAGCCCGGAACTTCCGGCCTCCAACAACCCAGACAAGCCCGAGCATACCAACTCTCTGGTTATCCCGGAACCTGGCCCGTACCTTTCGGCCCCCGGATGCCAGCCTAGCTCCCATCGTGCCAACTCTCTGGTTAGGTCGGACCTTCCCTGGAACCTAGCCCGGAACTTCCGGCCTTGCCTGGAACTTCCGGCCCTGCCTGCGTGCAGTGACTTGGGCCGAGGCTCGTGTACCCTTTCGCCCCCTAGACTATATATACTCTTCTCCTACCTACGTTTTAGGGTTAGCAAAGTAGTAGCTCATTTGAGAAGCTTTGCTCTCCACTTGATCCTCTTCTCCTTCGGAGTCCACGGCCTCTACGAAGAAGATCCCCCAAGTGGATTCAAGACCCCTCACGGGAAGACCCCGTAAGACCTCCTCACGGAGAAGAACTTGCTACTTGTATAGTCCCTTGTTGATCGTGGATCTTGTATCTCTTTGTGTTTCGAGGATCTAGCACATGTGTAATTGAATCTTATTGGTTTGAGTGATTTCTCTCATGTTTCCCCCATGTTTCCCTTGTGTTCTTCATGTTCTTTGTGGGATCCGCTCCTATCGTGAAAGATCGGGCATCTAGGGTTCTACCCTACATCAGTATTTCTCTTTGAATTATCGGTTTGATTTGGCCAACTAGATTGGTTTTTCTTGCAATGGGAGAGGTGCTTAGCTTTGGGTTCAATCTTGCGTGATTTCACCCAATGACAAAGTAGGGGTAGTGAGACACGTATTGAATTGTTGCCATTGAGGATAAAAAGATGGGGTTTACATCATATTGCATGAGTTTATTCCTCTACATCATGTCATCTTACATAAGGCGTTACTCCGTTCTTTATGAACCTAATACTCTAGATGCATGCTGGATAACAGTCGATGTGTGGAGTAATAGTAGTAGATGCAAGCGGGAGTCGTTCTACTTGACACGGATGTGATGCCTATATGACATAATCATTGCCTTGGATATCTTCATAACTTTGTGCTTTTCTATCAATTGCTCAATAGTAATTTGCTCACCCAATATTATTTGCCTTCATGAGAGAAGCCTCTAGTGAAACCTATGGCCCCCGGGTCTATTTTTCATCATATTAGTTTCCGGTCTACTATTTTGCAATCTTTTACTTTTAGATCTATAAATCAAAAACCGAAAATATTTTATCTTTTATTTATCTATCTCTATCAAATCTCACCTTTGCAAGTGACCGTGAAGGGATTGACAACCCCTTTATCGCGTTGGGTGCAAGTGTTTGATTGTTTGTGCGGGTATTGGTGATTTGCGTGTTCTTCTCCTACTGGATTGATACCTTGGTTCTTAACTGAGGGAAATACTTATCTCTACTTTGTTGCATCACCCTTTCCTCTTCAAGGGAAAAACCAATGCAAGCTCAAGAAGTAGCAAACACAAAGTTCAAGGTCGACTCCCACTTCTTCAATGTGTACCCTTTCATTTACTTCTCACTTTTGATGCAGTTGTAGTGTTTACATTTTATCTAACAATAGTTTAGAAGAGTATGACTCGTGAAAACTTTTGGGTTCTGACGAGGACATCTCTTCTATTGTTACACCCATCGCAATTCCTTCACCAATTATTCCACTTGGTCCTATGACTAGAGCGCGCACACGAGAGGTAAATGGCCAGGCACTATAGCTCATTTGTACACATGATTTAACTAACGAGAATATGATGCTACGCTCATTTTATGATTTAATTATACTTAGGAATAAAGGGACTGAAGAATCAACCACAAAAGAGAAATCAACAGGAGCAACACCATCTGCATGCATGTGTTCCATCAAACCATTCATGTCACGTGCACAAGGGCCAAAACTTGGCTTTGTATTCATGGACCAAGACGAGCTGCATGGGCTCTTGGACTGTGGGCCGCAGCTAAGCCAAGCCATGCATCGCTTAATTGCGTCAGATCCAAGTATGAACCGACATGAAGTAGTCCGAACAGGACACGATGGGTAGACTCGGCCACGCCATCAACCTTTAATAAATAGGTAGCTTAGAGTAGAATTTAGACACAGGTTTTATTGTATTGTCTAGCCATCACTACAATTTGCATCTACAAGACGTGTAGGACTACCGCCTTGTCAGATCCATGGTGGAACCCCAACTTTTCATCTAGTTTGTGTGCTCAATTTATTATCCGCAATTTCATATTGCAATTCACCTTTGTTTTTGCCAGTTCTTCAGTTGCTTGCAGGAACTCGAACCTCGTTCTTCAGGTTGATCATGCCTACGACAAGGTCAATAACCATCAGAGATTGGTTTAGCGATTGTCGAGGCATATCATCGGGTACGGTATAGCCAGATCATCAGGTTCATACGGTTTAGGAAGGCATATGTTCAACCCATCGGGGCATCTTAGGAACATATACCACAAGCTTCAAGAGTAAATAACATAAGCTCGAAGAAGAGCATGGTTGGCCAAATCAGAGAATACAACTTACCATAGGCATTCTGTATCAGGGGAAGAACTCGCAGGAATTTTGAATGTGAAGGACACTATCGGATAATAATCAACAATTGGTCTGGCGGTCTACAACGGAGTTGTTGGTACTCAATCAAAGGAAGAAGAATGCAAGGGTATCGGATTATATAAACATCTGAATAATTCCATGCTTACATACAAAGAAATTATGATTTCCATATCAGTGTATCAGGATCAGATGCTCTGATCAAATACGAGTAAGTTAAATAGACTTAGAGGCACAATCGGTGGCAAATTGATTGGTCGAGAACCAGCTCATGTTCAAAATGACGTCTGAGCCAGAAGGATGAATTCTAGGATTCGACTGAGGATTGCGAGCATTCACAACATATTGAATCAAGGGACTAAAAATGATAGTGACAAAGGATGCCAATAAGATTACTTGACATATGGGATTAACCACAATGCAGGCAGGCAAGGCTTTCCAAAACAATAGATTGCAGAGGATTCTCGAAAGATTGGTAGCATTACGAAGTATTTTGTTAAACACATTAACAAGTGGGGGATGAACGGATTCCCCGGTAAGGGTGATAAATATACATAAGTGTAATCAGGACACAAGGAACTACAAGACAGTAGGCAAAAAGTATTCTTGAAACAATGGAGAGAATTTCTGGTTATCTTGTAATATCAAGAGCAACAGGGAATGATTGTATGAACAGCAAGTGTATGTAGTTATCCATAGGGGTTTATCAATGAGAGCAAATTGCAAAAGAGATGGGCACAAAGTCTCAAGAGAACACTGGAGAGTATCTTTGGAATCGTCTGGTGCACCAAGCAATCATCTGGAATGAGGGGCTCTCCAGGAGGAAGTAGTTACTGTTGGGGAACTTTGCATGCAAAACAAATAAAATTCTACACACATGCAAGATCTATCCATGGAGATGCATAGCTACGAGAGGGGAGATATGTCTATGTACCCTCATACACCGTTTAGCAGAAGCGTTTATCAACGCGATTGATGTAGTCTTACACCTTCACGATCCAACTGATCAAGTACTGAATGTACGACACCTCCGCGTTCAGCACACGTCTAGCTCGATGACGTCCTCGCCTTCTTGATCCAGCAAGACAGGCGAAGTAATATATGAGTTCTGGCAGCACGGCGGCATGGTGATGGTGGTGATGAACTTGTTCCCGCAGGGCTTCGCTGTGCATTGTGGAAAACCTGACGGAGGATGAAACCGTGGAGAGGGGCGCCGCACACGGCTTGTGGATTATCGTGGTTGTGTGGCACCCCGTCCTTCT